>NC_042960.1:8988791-9288791 GCF_901001165.1 Salmo trutta
TCTGATGTATGTTACTCCCCCCCCCTCTGTCTCTCTCTGTATGTTACTCCCCCCCCCCTCTGTCTCTCTCTGTATGTTACTCCCCCTCTCTCTGTCTCTCTCTGTATGTTACCCCCCTCTCTCTGTCTCTCTCTCTGTATGTTACTCCCCCCCCCTCTGTCTCTCTCTCTGTATGTTACCCCCCCCTCTGTCTCTCTCTCTGTATGTTACTCCCCCTCTCTCTGTCTCTCTCTGTATGTTACTCCCCCCCCCTCTGTCTCTCTCTCTCTCTCTCTCTCTCTCTCTCTCTGTATGTTACTCCCCCTCTCTCTGTCTCTCTCTGTATGTTACTCCCCCTCTCTCTCTGTCTCTCTCTGTCGCTCTCTCTCTATGTTACTCCCCCTCTCTCTCTACAGTCAGTGGTGTTCTGATCCTCTTACTCACATCGTCCAGTCACTTCCTCACATAGCTCTAGTCTCCAGTCATTCCACTGCTCCGTACCACGTTACCAGGAACTCCACTCAGTCACACTGTCTGGCAGTGCTGCTCTCAAACCTCCTCTGGTGTGTCAAAGTTAGACTTTTCCCTCTATCTCCACAGGGCTGGGCGTGTCTGGATGTAAAGAGGGGACATTCTGTATCGTCGATACAAGACGAGCAACCATGGTGAAACAGAGGTAGGAATTTCAGCGATTTCTGTCCTGGGTGACCCTGCTCCATGCATTCCTATTAAGGTACATTCCCTGTACAACTAAAAACAGATGTGTTTAGCTTTAGCATGAGTGTTTCAGTGTCTCTCTGTTGTGCCAAGCTCTTTGGTTGGTTGTTGAGTCTCTCCTCTTCAAGTGGGTCGAAACCATTCAAAAAAAAGTTTGACTTGGCCGTGATTGGTTGAGAGGCCGTTTGAGGGGCAGCCTTTCTGATCTCTAATTGGTCATTGTGGTCTGACGGTCTGCAGCTGCTTCTGCTTCCAGCAGGAGGGTTACAGTTGAACTCCTGCAGTGCACGGCTGCAATTCATGTGTTGTTATTGTACACTGTATGAAGCAGACGTCTTCAATAGAAGACATTGTCCTAAAATGTTGTTTACTGACTTGGTTGATTATATGCTAGTACCTAGCAACGGCTAACTAGGTATTGTGCGTTTGTTTGCATTTTTGTCAGATTGAGTCGGTAGCCCAGTTTTTTTTATTTACTGTCTAGTCAGTCCCGATTGTTAGTCTGTTTTATCAAGTCTTCAAAGTTTGATATGTTGGCATGGATATAATCTGTTGAACATCAGTTGTTCTCAGAATTACGCACATCCGATGTGGGCACATGGCCAATGACATCATATAGCACTAGACTGTAGAATGAAAATCATCCGGTTCTCAGAACCACCATAGTCTCCGTTCACTGTCCTCGGAGGAACGGAAACATGGGATTCGAGGAAGATAATAGAATCCAGATATCCTCCGTCCTGAGTTATAGTCCTATTTATAAGTGACCTGAGCAGGGACTGGGGCGGGGAGGGAGATGGCCTGTTGGACTACACCATGTTAGCAGATAGCCAAGCTTTTGTTTGCAGCAATGGTCCTCTTTCCTGTACAATCACCTCCTTTTACAAGGGAAGCACAAAATAACCCTGGCTTGCACCTATTGTTATCTGACTGTCACAGTCTCGTAATTAAGTTAGCAATGGCTCTGTGCATTGCAAATTCCATCGGTGCCGGTATAAGCATAGAGAATGTATTTGTGTTTTATTTCAATCTGTGGGGATGCAGGTCTAAGTGTGTAGCAGGTAAACGCTACGGCTGGAACAGTTCTGCAATGTCTTGACAGACAAGTTATTTTTAGTACTTTTAATCATTATTTCGGTTCCCGACTGACGAGCAGTGCGAGAAACGAACACCCGACCTCACTCTCTAGATATGTGAGGGACACATATTTTCACAGGCGTTTCTGGACAGAGCTACAACCAACAGAATCAACATAACTTTAGGCTGCAGACAAAGTCAACATGTTTTACATACCAAAACAGTTCCAGGTCGTTCATGGAAAGAATAGTGTTTTATTAGTTCTCGCGGGCCCACTAGCTGTTAATACACACTCTATTGTCATGCATCATAATCTCTTCTGGGGTCACAAGATGAGTGAGTGGGTGATGAAAGTGGTGTCACTGGGACCTTACGGAGTTCACTGTGCATTGTAGCGTGCTAGCGAGGCGTTACGTCTGTAACTCTGTGGTCCTCTGTAGCTCAGTTGCTAGAGCATGGAGCTTGCAACGCCAGCATAGTGGGTTCGATTCCCGGGACCGCCCATACTTACAAATGTATGCGAGCATGACTGTACGTCGCTTTGGATAAAAACGTCTGCTAAATGGCATGTATTATTACAAAGCGATCACTACTTTTCCCTGGGTAAGCATTTTGGCAGGCGCTTGTTGAGCTGAGGAATAGAGGGCATGGGTTGTGCCACCGGCTGAGTGTGTATGTTACTCCCTCTCTCGCTCGCTCTCGTCCTCTCTGCCTGTGCCCTGTCATTGTTTTCCCTCTCTTTTCTCTCGCATGCCCAGCTGCTGTGAATCCAGGGGGAGAGAAGACCGTGTTGCAGGCTGCTGCAGTGTTTGTGTGGTTTATTTGGCTAGTGGTCAACTGTACAATATGTCCCAATCAATCACCCTGAATCTGTCCTGTGCTACAGTAGTCTTAATCTGTCCTGTGCTACAGTAGTCTTAATCTGTCCTGTGCTACAGTAGTCTTAATCTGTCCTGTGCTACAGTAGTCTTAATCTGTCCTGTGCTACAGTAGTCTTAATCTGTCAGCTACTGATACAGTATGCCATAGTATGTATTGTTATATGTTTGAACAATGACAAACTACTGATTCTCCATCTGCATGTACAGGATGATGACATTATGTTTTCTGTGTTCTGCAGATCCCCAGTGTTCCCTCACCCCCCTGTGCAAGTGGTCTCAGCCGGTCTCCAGTGAGGACTCTCCCCCTCTACCCCTCCCCGTCCTGCGTAATGGTTTAACCCACACCAGATCTGGTCACCATGATGATGGCCTCCATGGTTGCCAACGGAAACAGGGATGGCAGACAGGGGGAGGCCCTGGTCCTGAAAGGGGTGGACCCAGAGACCTGCATGATCGTGTTCAAGAACCACTGGGCACAGGTAAACAAAACCACAACTCTGTCTTGTAACCCTAGATATAACTTCGGCTCAAAACCCTCATTTAACTTGTATAGCTCAATCTCGTAGAACCCAGACCCTAACTCAAACCCTCAAAACACTACATGCATATCATTGTAGCCCAATCACTTTAACCCAGAAGCTCTTCCTCAAACTCTTAAAACACAAACTCTTATAATTGGAACCATAACTCCAAACCCCACCGCAGAACCTATAACACAAACATTTCCTAAATCCTACAACCTAAACTCCTACAATCCCACCCATGAACGTGAACCCTCTCAGCCCCAGAACTCATTGTGGTAACTGAACGGCTACAGTATGTAACTGAAATAATGACTTACTGGCTCCTCCCTTCTCTATTTAGCCTCAGTTCACCCCAGTGGGAGGGAGTTGGCAGGAGTCTCCACCCCTCTCAGCTACAGAGAATAGAATACAGTAAGGTCTGAAAACACAAACATCATTTACTATAAAATGGGGTTGGAGCTCACGTTGCTGGACGTAGAACAGTAACAACACAGTAACACCAAGAGGCCTGAAATTATTATGCTCAACCGGTTTCATTTTTGTGTATCATTCTCAGCATTTATCATTTGTATTTATTTTTATGTAACCTTTTATTTAACTAGGCACGTCAGTTAAGAACAAATTCGTATTTATAATTACGGCCTACACCGGCCAAACCCTAACCAGGACGACGCTGGGCCGATTGTGCGCCGCTCTATGGGATAATATAAATGTTAGGCCTGTGAAGTGCACTGTTAAGGGTTTCAACAGAATCATATTCTGAAATGTAGGACATTTCTAGATCTTTGACCCTCTCTGCAGGCAAGTTGGCACTACAATACGTCTCCAACCGAGTCTTAATTGCTACATTTTGGCTAATTAATAGCCTGATAGGACTGCTATTGAGTTGGATCTTAGAATTCCCGGAAAAAGCCCAGCCTGCTAAGTAGGCACCCCCCCGGGACCCTGTATTGAGGAACACTGTTGACATTTCAGAAAAATAGGTAGACTTTCATTGACAGTCAATGGCTTCAGCCTTATCTCTCCCTCTCCAGACCCCTGTGAAATCACTGTCCTTTTGTTAGGATGTCTGAAAGAGCTGGACGTTATCCAGTCAGTGTAGTGGGTTGCCCAGGACAGCATAATATGTTCTGGGCAACAGTTTGTTACATCTCACTATGGTTCAATACAGATACCAGTACACAAAGGGAACTATATTGATTTATCTCTATGTACCAGTGCATGTTATCCATTATCCTGATGGCTCCATGCCTCAATCACCTCCATGTATTATTAGTCAGTCCAGTCAGTGGTTAGAAAAGGCCACTTGATCATCTATAGTCCTACTGTGTTACCCAGCTATGTCCTCAAAGCTATTTGTTACACCAGAAATACCCGACATGATTGTAGACAGACATGAGTGAAGGAAGTGGCAACTTTAATATGACACCCATCACTACTCCCCTCCCTCTTCCTTCCCTCTCTTCACTCATCCTGTGCGGTTATCGCGCTATCATGCCTGGATCAGTCACCTGGGGGCCCTGTCTCAGTCAGCCAGTCTGGCTCTCCCTCTGCTCTGCTCTCAGTGGACTTCCCATCGCCATGGTAGCAGGACATGGTGGGGACAGTGAGCTCATTGTTGTGGCTCTATGAATGGTTCCTCCCATGTCTGGGTTGTGTTCATTAAAGGAATGTTTTGAAACTTAGTGAAACAGGGAAGTACTACCTGAACCTGTCCAATGAGAATACAGATTTTTGTTTTTCCCAGGCAACAGAACTTTTTTCATGCATTTTGTGGCCTACTGAACACAGTCCTGTATTCATTAGTGAGGCTTATGTAGGGAGGTCCTACGAGAGGGACTGACTATCTGCACACTAAGGCACAAACATATAGAGGACAAAACAGCCTTATACACTTTCATATCAAGCTGATTTACCATCAATATATTTATATTATGTGCATGTCACTGTCAGCGTTCATTTTGTTTATGGTTCACTGTCAATATAAATGCGATGTCACTTGATTTGTGGTTGTCCATTTACATTTCAGTACAGAATTCCGCAGGCAACAGTGGAATTGGAACACCACAAACCCAATTTCTACACAACTGTAACTGCCTGGGCTTGAGATATTATATTGACATGACTCAGGCAAATGTAATCTTCGCAAAATCACAAACGATTCATCAGCTTTCCCCGATTTATTTCCCGTAGGAGTTGAGTTGTATTCTCTCTCAGATCTTCCTCTTGTAATAGACTGCTGTGTTCGTCTAGATCAATAAAGACAGCAGCAGGCCGTCTGATGATTATTATTAACTGTCACTTATGAGTCCTCCCGAGAGAATATTACCAACATAACAAACCAACATGTTTCAGTCAATCTAATTTAGCCTGAACATCATTGTAAGCACTTTGGCAGAGTTTGTCTTATACTCTGGTGTACACGCGATGAAATAACTTGCTAATTTGATTTCAACTGTTACGATGACAGTAGCAATGGCATACTGTAATAGCTTTGTGTCTCTATTGTTAGTTGATTTATTTACCCTTGCTCTATCGAGGTTATCGAATGAACTTCAAGTTGACCAAAGACAATATTCAGTTCACTGCGAGAACTTTCTCATCTTATTTGATCTTCTTCCTTGTAAAACGAAGGTGAAATTACCACAGATATTCAGGTACTATATTCATTTCTATGGACATAACCCTGTACCTTCCTCGTTGTCCCTTCAGGTGGTAAAGATCCTGGAGAAGCATGATCCTCTCCGCAGCAACACCAGCAGCAACATGGCTGCCCTTGGTGTCATCGGCGGCCCCATGCGTTTCGGCGGGCCCATCCCGGGGGACGAGGCCAGCGCGGTGCAGAACTACGTGGAACACATGCTGTTCCTGCTCATGGAGGAGGACTCTGGCCAGGCGGGAGCCATGGGACCCATCCTGGAGTTTGTGGTGATGGAGAACGTCATGGAGAGGCTCTTCCTGTGGAGCCTGAGGCGACAGTTTACTGATGATATGAAACTGGAGCAGCTCAAGGTAGGTGTAGAGGTTAGAGACGGTGGTCGGTAAGTGGAGGGTTCAATCCCTGGTCTGACAGGGAAATCTATCAGGATGTGAGGAGGGTGTCTCGGGGGGGTTGGGATAAAGGAAAAGACACATCTCAGTGACAACTGACAATAAAGTCATCTCCTTCTAAGATGTACGAGATGATTGTGGGCCAGGCGCGGCAGCCCTTACTGCACCACAAACCTGTGTTACGCCCCTTAATGATGCTCCTGTCATCGTGCTCGGGGACAGCTGGCCCGGAGGTGGAGGCTGAGCTGGTGTCATTACTCAACCAACTGTGCTGTGTCCTGGCCAAGGACCAGTCTGTCCTGGAGCTCTTCTTCCATACCAGGTGAGTTTCTCACCTTACAATGTAAAGCGCTTTGAGATACTGGAAAAGCTCTATAGAAATCCCATCAATTATGATGATGATTATTATTACAGCGAGGACCAGGGGGCGGCCAACTTCCTGATCTTCTCCCTGCTGATCCCCTTCATCCACCGGGAGGGCCTGGTGGGCCAGCAGGCCCGGGACGCCCTGCTCCTCATCATGTCACTGTCTGCAGAGAACCAGCGCGTGGCCCAGCACATCGCAGAGAACACCTACTTTTGTCCGGTGAGGAGATGTGGCTGTCTGTCTTTATGATACTGTTGTCTTGCTCCTTTTGGTCTCTTTCACGTTCTGTCTGTGATTTGTGACTCGTTTTATGCCTCTGTATTTCTGTTTCTTAGGTGTCACTGTCCCTTTGCCCTTCTCTTGTTCTCTTTGTTTAGACTTTGTCCCCCCTCTCTCTCCTCTCTCTCTATCGCCTCTGTATACATGTCATATGGATGATTGTTCTGCCCTTGACTCAATGTCCTATTAACTCATTGTATCAACTACCAGACAAGTTAATATCCCTGACCTCTCTTTGTCCCCTGATAGGCGTACGATATTCATAGCCGAAATATGCTTAGCCTACTGTATGCATAATAAATCAGGTCGAGGGAGAGTGGAGCTGTTGTATGTTAAACGTGTGGTATTCATATGCTTTTGATAATGTAACAATCAACACACCCATGTTATTAAAAGGCTAAACTCAGCCCAGCTGTCAAAATAATTTATACACATCTTAGACTGTATATTTAAAAAAAAAATGGATGAACACTTCAGTCCATGATGATTATAAATGATGTTAATCGATTTGCACTAGACTGGTGTCGTAACTTTGACCTGTGTTGTTGTTTAGAATACTTGTCAAACCATGCCACCATCTTGATGCATTAGCTCACCAGGGAAATCCTTGCTTTTGGATGGTAACTCTAAAATCACACAGCCATACGTCAATGCCCATTGTTATTGATGAAGCTGGGCAACAGGTAAATCAACTAGAGGTAAATCAGCGGGTAACCTAGTGGTTAGAGCGTTGGGCCAGTAACCAAAAGGTTGCTGGATCGAATCCCCGAGCTGTTGTGAACTGACTGTCTAGCTTGGCAGTGCTTAAACAGTGTCAACAGATTGTTTTTTCAATCTCACCTGTACCGTGGAGAGACACTGTACAGGCTGCATGGATGATAACAGTTATGTAACAGTATTTGACGTAATTGCACAGCAGGAGTAGGCTACAATACCTCTTTGTCACAGGATTACCTGCCTAGCTTCCTACTGTCTGTATAAGCCAATGGAGAGACAGGGATATACCTGTACCGGGAAGTCAGAACAGAGGCCCATTCAGTTCCCTGGTTTAGAGGCATCGCTCTATCCTGCCAAGGCATTTGAGCCCTTTGTGCAAAGTCATGGATAGTTATCTTTCACATGCACATAAGGAAACTCATGCAAAGATGAAAGGAAACACACAATAATATCAGATCCTAGTTATTCTCAGCAACTTGGATGCATACTGGTGATACCAGACCACAGTGTACAGTTTATATGGTGTAAGTAAGCAATAGCCTACTTGAAGGGGTTCCACTAAATGTGTCTCTCTCTCCTCTCTCCCCCTCCTCTAGGTGCTGGCCACGGGGCTGAGCGGTCTCTACTCGTCTCTGCCCACCAAGCTGGAGGTGCCCGGTGAGGAGTGGCACTGCCTCCACAGAGAGGACTGGCTACAGATGCCCACCTTGGTCCAGTTCCTCAACTCGCTGGAGTTCTGCAATGCAGTCATTCAGGTGGCTCACCCCAGCATCAGGGACCAGCTGGTCAGCTACATCTACAATGGCTTTCTGGTGCCTGTGTTGGCACCGGCCCTCCACAAGGTCAGTATAAACACAGCATGGATCGCACAGTATTACATCCATCATTCCAGATCAATGTCAGATCAGTCACTACTTCCAGGAAGATTTGAAGGAAGGATGCAGCGTATTTGTGTCCAGCCTACTGATGGTTGTGTGTTTCTCTCTAGCTGACCCTGGAGGAGGTGATGACTACCACGGCCTATCTGGACCTGTTCGTGCGGTCGGTGTCAGAGCCAGTCCTGCTGCAGACCTTCCTCTCCTTCATCCTCCTCCACCGCCACGAGAACGTCCACATCCTGGACACGCTGGTCAGCCGCATCAACACACCCTTCCAGGTAACGTCCACATCCTGGACACGCTGGTCAGCCGCATCGACACACCCTTCCAGGTAACGTCCACATCCTGGACACGCTGGTCAGCCGCATCGACACACCCTTCCAGGTAACGTCCACATGCTGGACACGCTGGTCAGCCGCATCGACACATCCTTTCAGGAAACGTCAACATCCTGGGGACACGCTGGTCAGCCGCATCGACACACCCTTCCAGGTAACGTCCACATCCTGGACACGCCGGTCAGCCGCATCGACACACCCTTCCAGGTAACGTCCACATCCTGGACACGCCGGTCAGCCGCATCGACACACCCTTCCAGGTAACGTCCACATGCTGGACACGCTGGTCAGCCGCATCGACACATCCTTTCAGGAAACGTCAACATCCTGGGAACACGCTGGTCAGCCGCATCGACACACCCTTCCAGGTAACGTCCACATCCTGGACACGCCGGTCAGCCGCATCGACACACCCTTCCAGGTAACGTCCACATCCTGGACACGCCGGTCAGCCGCATCGACACAGCCTTCCAGGTAACGTCCACATCCTGGACACGCCGGTCAGCCGCATCGACACACCCTTCCAGGTAACGTCCACATCCTGGACACGCTGGTCAGCCGCATCGACACACCCTTCCAGGTAACGTCCACATCCTGGACACGCCGGTCAGCCGCATCGACACAGCCTTCCAGGTAACGTCCACATCCTGGACACGCCGGTCAGCCGCATCGACACACCCTTCCAGGTAACGTCCACATCCTGGACACGCCGGTCAGCCGCATCGACACACCCGTCCAGGTAACGTCCACATCCTGGACACGCCGGTCAGCCGCATCGACACACCCTTCCAGGTAACGTCCACATCCTGGACACGCCGGTCAGCCGCATCGACACACCCTTCCAGGTAACGTCCACATCCTGGACACGCCGGTCAGCCGCATCGACACAACCTTCCAGGTAACGTCCACATCCTGGACACGCCGGTCAGCCGCATCGACACACCCTTCCAGGTAACGTCCACGTGCTGGACACGCCGGTCAGCCGCATCGACACACCCTTCCAGGTAACGTCCACGTCCTGGACACGCCGGTCAGCCGCATCGACACACCCTTCCAGGTAACGTCCACATCCTGGACACGCCGGTCAGCCGCATCGACACACCCTTCCAGGTAACGTCCACATCCTGGACACGCTGGTCAGCCGCATCGACACACCCTTCCAGGTAACGTCCACATCCTGGACACGCCGGTCAGCCGCATCGACACACCCTTCCAGGTAACGTCCACATCCTGGACACGCCGGTCAGCCGCATCGACACACCCTTCCAGGTAACGTCCACGTCCTGGACACGCCGGTCAGCCGCATCGACACACCCTTCCAGGTAACGTCCACATCCTGGACACGCCGGTCAGCCGCATCGACACACCCTTCCAGGTAACGTCCACATCCTGGACACGCCGGTCAGCCGCATCGACACACCCTTCCAGGTAACGTCCACGTGCTGGACACGCCGGTCAGCCGCATCGACACACCCTTTCAGGAAACGTCAACATCCTGGGAACACGCCGGTCAGCCGCATCGACACACCCTTCCAGGTAACGTCCACATCCTGGGAACACGCCGGTCAGCCGCATCGACACACCCTTCCAGGTAACGTCCACATCCTGGACACGCCGGTCAGCCGCATCGACACACCCTTCCAGGTAACGTCCACATCCTGGACACGCCGGTCAGCCGCATCGACACACCCTTCCAGGTAACGTCCACATCCTGGACATGCCGGTCAGCCGCATCGACACACCCTTCCAGGTAACGTCCACATCCTGGACACGCTGGTCAGCCGCATCGACACACCAGGTACGGGAGGGAGTCTGCAGGCTGAAGCACCTGCTCAGCACGTGTCAACATCCCTTTTCAGATCCCAGAGCCTTCATGCTAGCACTCACAAATACACACAACCGCACACATACAGTTGCAAAACATATTGAGTACTGTGCATATTTCAACCTAGAGTCTCCTAGTAATACTTAGTAGATAGCCTGGCCGCCTCAACCTGACATAACTTTCTGAAGGATCTAATTTGTCTGTGAATCTTGCTGCTATGCTGTGTGAGTCATGTTTAAAATAACTGAGACTTGTTTTGGAGATAAATAGTTTCCCCAGAGGTCGTTTCCTAATAATTTAAACGAATATTTAAAATGTCAGTATCAAAGACAGCAGATTGTTGCCATGGCAATGCACAATAACTATCTAATTAGTTGTTGGATTGATGATACAAGGCAAGTAAATATTAGGAAATGTAATGTCTAGTTCAAACAGGGGGAATTGCTGGAAAGGCTTCATTCATTAACATCCAACAGAGGCTTGTCAATTGAAACGTTCAAGGGCTCTCTTCACAGGACTACTCAACTGTGAAAAACGCTCCTGGGCTGATTTGTACTCTACAGGGTAGAAAACAACACTTCTCTGATACCTGCAGCCCATTTAACATTGATGGTTTTGAAAAGGATTTGATGTTTTTAACAACAACACAGCTTAGATAGCTAAGAAGGTCATTTTGATCATGGTGGGCATCTGAGAGCTGGCTCAAAGAACAGTCTTTTATCTAAAAGATACATCTGTTTAAAAGGCCTTGACAGGAAACAGGCCCCAAACCCTCATTATCAGAAGCAGGTTGTACTATAGCACTGAACCCAAAGCATCCTGTTTTTAAATTTTATTTCACCTTTATTTAACCAGTTGAGAACAAGTTCTCATTTACAACTGCGACCTGGCCAAGATAAAGTAAAGCAGTGCAACACAAACAACACAGAGTTACACATGGAATAAACAAACGTACAGTCAATTACACAATAGAAAAAGTCTATATACAGTGTGTACAAATGGTGTAAGGAGGTAAGGCAATAAATAGGCCAATAGTAGCGAAGTAATTACAATTTAGCAAATGAACACTGGAGTGATAGATGTGCAGATGATGTTGTGCAAGTAGAAATACTGGTGTGCAAAAGAGTAAAAAAGTAAATAAAAACAATATGGGGATGAGGTAGATAGATTGGATGGGCTATTTACAGATGGGCTGTGTACAGCTTCAGCGATCGATAAGCTGCTCAGATAGCTGATGCTTAAAGTTAGTGAGGGAGATATAAGTCTCCAGCTTCAGTGATTTTTGCAATTCGTTCCAGTCATTGGCAGCAGAGAACTGGAATGAAAGGCCGCCAAAGGAGGTGTTGGCTTTGGGGATGACCAGTGAGATATACCTGCTGGAGCACGTGCCACGGGTGGGTGTTGTTATGGTGACCAGTGAGCTAAGGCAGAGCTTTACCTAGCAAAGACTTATAGATGACCTGGAGCCAGGGGGTCTGGCGCCGAATATGTAGCAAGGGCCAGCCGACGAGAGCATACAGGTCGCAGTGGTGGGTGGTATATGGGGCTTTGGTGACAAAACGGATGGCACTGTGATAGACTGCATCCAATTTGCTGAGTAGAGTGTTGGAGGCTATTTTGTAAATTACATCGCCGAAGTCGAAGATCGGTAGGATAGTCAGTTTTACGAGGGTATGTTTGGCAGCGTGAGTGAAGGAGGCTTTGTTGCGAAATAGGAAGCCGATTCTAGATTTGATTTTGGATTGGAGATGTTTACTGAGTCTGGAAGGAGAGTTTACAGTCTAACCAGACACCTAGGTATTTGTAGTTGTCCACATATTCTAGGTCAGAACCGTCCAGAGTAGTGATGCTAGTCGGGCGGGCGGGCGGGCAGCGATCGGTTGAAAAGCATGCATTTAGTTTTACTAGCGTTTAAGAGCAGTTGGAGGCCACGGAAGGAGTGTTGTATGGCATTGAAGCTCATTTGGAGGTTTGTTAACACAGTGTCCAAAGAACGGCCAGAAGTATACAGAATGGTGTTGTCTACGTAGAGGTCGATCAGAGAATCACCCGCAGCAAGAGCATCGTTGATATATACAGAGAAAAGAGTCGGCCCAAGAATTGAACCCTGTGGTACCCCCATAGAGACTGCCAGAGGTCCGGACAACAGGCCCTGCGATTTGACACACTGAATTCTATCTGAGAAGTAGTTGATGAACAGGCGAGGCAGTCATTTGAGAAACCAAGGCTGTTGAGTCTGCCGATAAGAATACGGTGATTGACAGAGTTGAAAGCCTTGGCCAGGTCGACTCACTGTTGGTGAGTCTGTCCATTTGAGGGTTTAGAATAGGGTGACATTTCCCTACACTTATCATTATTCAGCTGTCAGCAACTCAGACAGATAGGCATACACCTGTTTCCACACGATTCAACATAATCAAGACCTACACCATGCCTAAAACATAACTCATTAAGGACCTCGGGGCACTATTACCTGGTTACATGCCAACTATGTGAAGTTGCATCAGGGATACAAGTATCAACAAAAGCTGTGACTTCAGGCTGTCCATGGTCACTCGGCAACATTTAAACAGGTATGATGCGAGGTGCCACAGGAAGCCATTTTGAAATTCAGCCTTGGTAATCCCTTACTTGTTAATCCAGCCCTGCGATGTATTCCGGTCCTCTGAGGCCTTTGTTTCATCATCTTGTGATGTTTATCTTCTTGGTGTTTTCCAGCTGGGTACTGTGTCTCTGGCTCTGTTCCAGACTCTCATTGGACTGTACTGTGAGGATGTGATGCTGCAGCTCATCTTGAGGTGAGTGGGTGGGGCCTTTTCCATGTTCTAGGCATGTTCATGATGATATTATATGGAACATTTGGGGTGTATGATGTCTTTCTCTGTATACCTAGTTGAGGTGTATATACACACACACACACACACACACACACACACACACACACACACACACTTACAAATTCAGTTTCTCCTCTCAGCTAAGCCTCATTGTCTTACTGTAAATCATGGTACAGCTGATTGGTTTACCATGTGATGAGCCCTTACTCCGCTTTTACACCCAAACACCGAGACATCTGCATTTCTTGGTAAAACCATAACCCCCCTGTCCTCCTCCTAACCCCAGTCTCAGTTCCCCCTGCTGGGGCTCCCTAACAGGATCTACCCCCCTCCTCTGGTTCTCCAGGTACCTGATCCCCTGTAATCACATGATGCTGAGCCAGAGACGCGTGGTGAAGGAGAGAGACTTCTACTCTGTGTCGGCCGCTAAGATCCTGGCGCTCACACCCTCCTGCTGCTCCCCCGAACACAGCCCCCCACCCCTCAGACAGCTGGACTCCATCCTCTGGTCAAAGGGTACAGACAGCAGTCCTAACACTGGCACCATGGGTAAGATAGGTTCACTGGAGATTTCTAGCTGGCTCTGTACTTTATATATGCCTGTCACTAGGGCAAGACAGTGTAACATGCCACATGCAGAAGTAAAGTGGAATTAACCCTCTATTTAACCAGTTGCTTTGTATTTGAAGGTGATCTTTTGAATGCCTCAATGGTTCTCAGAGAATAAACTGTTACTTCTGAAGGATTTTAACAATGGGTTTCATTATTATAGGTCGAGAGATAGACAATCTAGTTTCTTTTGTTTCAAGTGGCCTGAATATTTGTGTTTGGGATTTTAGGCCATGTGCTGCAGCTTAGTCTGAGTAGACGAAACTAATTAAGATCACATTTAATCCTAATCTGATTCACACTTCCCTCTCTTCTGTATTCACAATCACAGCTTCAATGAGCTCTACGCTGAGCCAAAATCTCCAACACACAAAAGTTCCTTCACTGAGTTGCGACTAGTCATAACATTGTTGGTGGCGATCGCTTTGACCTAATTTGTGGAGGTGGTATTTACCAAAAACCAACAAAACACAAACCACACAGCCAAAGTGTTTGAACTGTCAAGATATCCATGATACAGCCCATCACCTTGGAAAGTTAGCATGATATAGTACAACGGGGTCGGCAACAGGCGCCCTGTGTGCCAAACTAGCCCCGCAAGTGATTTTTTTGGGGCTCCCCAAAAATACTGTAAAATCACCAGGAATTCAGCAAATAAATTGTTTAATCTAGGAAATCTGTTCCCAAGTATTCCCACAAATAAAAAAAATAGATGCAATCTCTGTTTGCGCTTAGTTGTGGTCAATTTGCAGTGTACAAATTATTACAATTATTTTCCGGCTCATTTGCTCGGACAAAAATGGTCCCATGGCTGAATGTAGTTTCCTATCCCAGTAGTAGAACATGTTCTATTGATAATGCATTATTCCTATCCATTTACTATTCCTTATCAATAGTCATTCAACATCCATCAGTTATGGTTCTGTATGATCTTTACATGAAGTCTCATGTTGTCAGATTAATAACATAAGAGGCCTTATTAGAAAGTGTTTTTATCAACTCATGAAATCTCAATTAAATCAGTTTAGCCTCCTGTGGTTAATTGTCAACGTCATTAGTTCTGCTGTGCGTGAATGCAGCGTGCATGCAGCGCAGTGTGTCAGCCAGGATTAATTATATTATTCATCACACTGACTTGTTCTGTCTGTCTGTCTGTCTGTCTGTCTGTCTGTCTGTCTGTCTGTCTGTCTGTCTGTCTGTCTGTCTGTCTGTCTGTCTGTCTGTCTGTCTGTCTGTCTGTCTGTCTGTCTGTCTGTCTGTCTGTCTGTCTGTCTGTCTGTCTGTCTGTCTGTCTGTCTGTCTGTCTGTCTGTCTGTCTGTCTGTCTGTCTGTCTGTCTGTCTGTCTGTCTGTCTGTCTGTCACTGTTCGATACATTACTGACTTGTAGTGCTCCCTATCTTTCTGTCTGTTTTTCAGAGACCGAGGAGACCTTTTTGGAGGAGGATGGCTCGGGCTACTCCTGCGTCATCGGCTCTGAGATCTACCTGGACGTCAACTACCTGCACTACCTTTACAACGCCCGCCTGGGCATCAGCAGCTGCACCCGGGCCTGCCAGGTGTGGTCGGCCCCCTACGATGGAGAGGACCCCCCTCCAGAGGAGTACCAACCCAGTGCCCTGGAGGAGGCTGGGGCCAGGGGACGCCAAGCCCAGACAGTCAACCCCAAGAGGTCATATCCACGGCCTCGTCCCCCCTGCCCGCCCCAGACCACAGACCCAGCCCCTACTAATCAACTAGAGCTGGAGTGGGACGATAGTTATGATGCCGGTCCGGTGGTGTCCCCCGAGGCTGCTGCTGCTGAGAGTAGTAGACCTCCACAGCCACCTGCAGCCGAGCCGCCCAAACACATCCAGGAGATGAGGAGGACTGCCATCATGCTGGTTAAGGGTTCCTACATCGAGGAGTCTGACTTCCAGAATGATGCCATGGTCTACGACCTTGTGGCAAAGAAGGACACCCGCGATACTGTGGTTCGCCGCAGACCCAGCAGGGAGACACTACCGGAATCTGAAATGGACTCAGAATTGAAACTTGAGGAGGACCATTTCAAAGAATCCAGTCTGCAGGAGAAGGATGAGGTCCCCCTTAGCAATGGCCTGAGTCTTCCACTCCATCCCACCAACATGGAGGTCAACGGCTCGGAGGTCTCAAAGGAGGTCAAAGCTCATGTTGCGGACCACAACTCCAACCTCCAAAGCCCCACGGCTACTGAGGTGGGGGACGACCTCATGGGTCAGTACGAGGAGCTGATTCGTACGCTGGGCAGCGACGAGGCCGGGACTGGGGGGAGCAGCCCTGTGAAAACGGTGGACAACGAGTTCCGGAATCCTGTGGTCACCCCCATGGAGGAGGACGAGGTGGACTTCAGCTCCTTCTCTATGGATACGCCAGAGCTGGAGAAGCAGCACTCGTCCCTGTTTGGGACCAAGCTCTGCAGTGGCAGCACTAGGAGCCATTCGGTGCCTTTTACAGGTAAGATAAAACAACACTCTCAGAAATAAAAGCCTTCACTTTTGTAAAATATCTTCACCAGGTTTGAAGGTCAGCTCTCTAACACGTGTCACGAGTTTGCTGAAGAATCACAACGTGGTTATCTTACAATGCATTTGGCTCATAGGGAGAGAGAGAGAGAGAGAGGCTTTACTCAGACTGTCAAACCTGGTTAAATAACAAACCTTAAAGTAAGTCATATAAACCTTCAGTCTGAGTAAAGCCTCTCTCTCTCTTCCTGTGTAGATTGAAGTATTATCTGCCTTACTTTAAGGCTTGTTCTTGATCTTTAACCAGGTTCGACAGTCTGAGTGAAGACTCTCTCTCTTCCTGTAGGGCCATTTGTCAGTGTGCTGTTGTCACGTCTGGAGAACATGCTGGATAACTCTCTCCATGTCAACCTCCTGCTGACTGGTATACTGGCCCAGCTGGCTGCCTACCCCCAGCCCCTGCTGCAATCCTTCCTCCTCAACACCAACATGGTGTTCCAGCCCAGCGTGCGCTCACTCTATCAGGTACTGTGTGCGTGTGTGTGCGTGTGTGTGCGTGTGTGCGTGTGTGTGTGTGTGTGTGTGTGTGTGTGTGTGTGTGTGTGTGTGTGTGCGTGTGTGCGTGTGTGTGCGCGCGCGACTGTGAGTGTGACTGTCACCAGCCCAGTGTCCACTCTCACTCCTAGATTCCAATAATTCTGTCAGTCTGTCTGTCCATCTATCTCTATGTATTGACTTTGTCTGTCTGTCCATCTATCTCTATTTATATACTTTCAGTCTGTCTGTCTATCTGTTTCCTTTGTTCTCTCTCAATGACTTTGAGGCTGAGATGGACACAATCCTACTGTTAAGATACTCATCATAGACACTGCAATGCACGCCTACTCATCATAGACACTGCAATGCACGCCTGCTCAAAAGAGAGACACAACTCTCTTAGTAAACATTTCACTCTGCTCCATTTAGTAAGCATTAGAGGTGTAAAAACGTCCCCCCCAAAAAACTATTTGCTTTTCTCCCTCACCGCTCTAAGCTGTTTAAACCTCTGGAGACTCATGAAACAACCTGTTAGAAGTTAGAGAGGAGGGATCCGTTATGAATAGTATTAATTAGAGAGGAGATTATGAATACTGTGGCTGTGTCCCAAGTGGAACCTTATTTCCTATATAGTGCACTACTTTTAACCAGAGCCTTATAGACCCTGGGTAAAAGTAGTGTACTATATAGGGGATAGGGTGCCATTTGGGACGCATCCTGTGAGCGGCGTACACTTAACGTGGCAATGAAAACAGAGTTCAAAATGGCTGTGAAACGAGTCTAGTGAGACTTTAACACAGTGTTTTTCTCTCCTGCTGGCTGATTCATGCATAATTGAATAGAGGATGTGTAAACAAGTAAATCAAAATGGAATGGGGCTGTTTGAAAGCTGGCATTAAAGGGAATGTTTGGATGGGGATGAAAGGGGATGGCGAGTTGTTGACGTACAAACACTGGGTACTTCATTTTCATTAGGGTCCAGATTAAAAGAGGTGGATTGTTTGTCATGGAGATGAATGCGGTTTGGTTCTCTCATCATCAGGGTGTCTTGTCTTGCTTAATGTCCTTGTTTTGTCTGGTTTATGCCTCTGGTTTTGTTTTCAATCATGTGATATGCTTTTATGCAAAAGCTACCTGTTTTACACCTGATAGTGTGTATAGCAATACTCTTGGCATCAAGTACGTAAAGCCTGTTGGCTTAATTCAGTCAAAACAAATGTAAACTTTCTTTGATAAGGCATCTTGCGCTGTGGAAATGCAATGATTGCATTCATTTTTCTCAGTAGAACAATACAATGTTTTATGTGTGCAAAAAAACAAAACAATTCAGCATGGTTATCTCATTGATCCACTATCTTGTTTCAATGTAAGCTCGTGAGATCAGGATAGCCCAATGAGACTACCTCATTGTAGCTTTGATACAATATTTATGCTGTACTTTCTGTGCTCTGGCAGCTACAGTGCCTTCAGAAAGTATTCACCCCCCTTGACTTTTTCCACATTCTGATGTGTTATAGCCTGAATTGAAAATTGATTAAAGATTTTGTGTCACTAATCTACGCAAAATACCCCATAATATCAAAGTGGAATTTTGTTAGTAGAACATTTTTGAAATTAATAAAAAATGAAATGTTGAAATGTATTGAGTCTAAGTATTCAACACCTTTGTTATGGCATGCCTACGTAAGTTCAGGAGTAAAAATGTGCTTAACAAATCACATAAATTGAATGGACTCATTCTGTGTTCAATAATAGTGGTTAACAGGATTTCAGAATGACTACCCCAAACATACAATTATCTGTAAGGTCTCTCAATCGATTAATACATTTCAAGCACAGATTCAAAGACCAGGGAGGTTTTTCCATGCCTCGCAAAGAAGGGCATTGATTGGTAGATACAATTTTTAAAAAAGCAAACGCTGAATATCCCTTTGAGCATGGTGATGATATTAATTAGGCTTTGGATGGTGTATCTATACACCCAGTCATTACAAAGATACAGGCGTCCTTCCTAACTCATTTGCCGGAGAGGAAGGAAACTGCTCAGGGATTTCACCATGAGGCCAATGATGATTTTAAAACGGTTACAAAGTTTAATGGTTGTGATATGAGAAAGCTGAGAATAGATCAACAACATTGTAGTTACTCTACAATACTAACCTAAATGACAGAGTAAAAAGAAGGAACAGAATAAAGAATAACAGAATAATGTACAGAATAAAAATATTCCAAAACATGCATTCTGTTTGCAACAAGACACATAAGTAATACTGCAAAACATGAGGCAAATAACTTTTTCCCCTGAATACAAAGCTTTGTTTGGGACAAATTCAACACAACACATGACTGAATACCACTCTTCATATTTTCTAACATGGTGTTGGCTGCACCATGTTATGGGAATTCTTGTCATCGGCAAGGACTAGGGAGTTTTTTTAGGATAAAAAGAAACGGAATACAGCTAAGCACAGGCAAAGTCCTAGAGGAAAACCTGTTTCAGTCTGCTTTCCAACAGACACTGGGAGACTAATTCACCTTTCCGCAGGAAAATAACCTAAAACACAAGGCCAAATTTATACTGGCGTTGCTTACCTAGACGACATTGAATGTTCCTGAATGGCAGAGTTACAGTTTAACTTAAATCGGTTTGAAAATCAATGGCAAGACTTAAAAATGGCTTTCTAGCAATGATCAACAACCAACTTGACAGAGCTTGAATAATATTTTTTATAATAATGGGCAAATATTGTACAATTCATCTGTGCTAAGCTCTTAGAGACTTACCCAGAAAGACTCACAGCTGTAATTGGTGCCAAAGGTGTTTCTAACATTGTCTCAGTGGGTGAATAATTATCAAATCAAAATGTATTAGTGTTTTATTTTTCATAAATGTTTTTAATAAATGTTCGAATTTTTCTTCCACTTTGACATTAGAGTATTTTGTGTAGATCATTGATCAAAAATTACAATTATTCCATATTTAATCTCTCTTTGTAACACAACCCAATTTGGAAAAAGTCAAGGAGTGTGAATACTTTCTGAAGGCACTGTATTTCCTGTCTGATGTTCTACTGATGTTACTATATATGTGTTTTCATATCAGGTACTAGCCTCCCTTAAGAACCAGATAGAGCAGCAGGCCTCGACCAAGAAGGACTTCCCAGAGCTGATCACCTCCGCCCAGCACTGCCTCCTGGCCAGGGAGAGTTCACTCAAGGGTCAAGGTGAGACTTGATTGACTACAGTACCCATAATTCTCTGTCCTACATATCCGGTTTCATGTTAGTAAAGATGTTCTGAAGCTAACGTAATGGCTTCCCTGCCAGGATACATAGTGTTTATAACAACCGTATAACTGTGTACTGTTACGTACTGGTAGTATAAATGCTTTGTTTGAATAGATGTTGTTCAATGTTGAATTCTGAGCTTTATTGTGAGCTATCCTATGATCATCATTAGAACGTAATTTAGGTCTGTTTTGTAGCCAATAGCCATAGATAGCCAGGTCATTGAGATTAGAATAGATACAGGCAAAGCTTACAGAGGATTTGAGGCAATATCCTAGATCATAAGACCAGTAATGAGCCAAGCAATAACGTTGTTTCTAATCGCTGCAATGCAATGAAGCACCACTGAAGGATTAAAACTGTATCTGTGCTTAGTTTGTGTTGTTTGGTTCCTCCTCGAGTACTTGGATAATATATTCAGCTTGGTCATGAAGCATTGCAGCAATGGAGAAACAACAACCTCCTGACATTCTTCTTCTCATACTTCTCTAGTCTACTGCATTCCCAATGGTTTCTGCGAGCTTTCTCTCTGAGCAAGGAATGTATTGGTATGAGATTGCTTGAGATTTAAAAAGGAAAATGCGACTGATATAAAAGGGAGAATTTCTTCTTTCAAGTGGACTAACATGAGCTTGCTACAATGTCCAACTGCAGTTAAACGCTACTATTACTAATGTCTTATTTTTCATCTCTATTTACTTATCCTCCACAGATACAAACAGCGGAGACAGCCGAGAATGTTCCCCCCTGGAGGCAGGAAGGATGATGAAGAGCTCTCCTCCTCCCCAGCCCAAGACCATTTCCCTGGCCAGGACCGAGGTCTTCGCTACCGTCCTCTTCACAGAGTTCCTCAAAGAACTGGCGGCCATTGCGCAGGAGCACTCAATACTATCACACGTCCCTATGGAGGAGTAACGATATAATAACATTATTATTATTATTATGTTTTAATAATGTTATGGTAGCATTGTCTCACAGGGAAGGAGTGAGTGTCTGTCCCTGACCTGTTGTGTCCACACGGGTCATTTTAAACGTTTTAAAAAGACTCTTTGAAAGTGTTTGATGTTTTCCAACACTACTTGATGAAGAAGACTATACCTCTTGGATTGATTCACTCGTCTTTTATCTCTCTCCCTGAGGTAGTTTTTAAATTGGGTTATATATATTTGAGGCTAATATATTTTTCCAAACCAATATATAAAAACAGCGGGCTCTGATGTACAGTAACACATAACTTACAGGAATCTCTCACCCATTTGATGCATTTGCCGTTGATACCCCCTCAGACAGACTCGTATGTATATGGCTCTGCCCTCAGAGAGTTGTATGCATAGGCCTGTGTCACATCCAAGGAGCAGGTCATGTGATTTATAATGACTGGAAAGTACTGACCTACTTCAAGCCTTTGGTGGAACCCCTGCACCAACCAATAAGAATGCTGAAATGGAAGCTTGGGGCTAATCGACCAAAGACTGAATAGAATGGAACAGGCTGAACGGAACAATGAGAAGTTAATGATACACAAAGGGCACATAATCTGTCCCTTTAAGCTTTTAGACGTACAATATTGCATTCATAAATGTCAGTGTACTGCCCTGGTAGCAACAGCCTCTCCAGTGACCAGCTCGAGTTGTCTTGTAGTGATGGCCACCATACAATGGGGACTTATACGTGGCCTTACCGAAATCTCTGGTGGTGCCGTGTTGTCACCCTGGGGTTGCATGCTGTACTGGAAATAATCAGGAGCCTATTTTGTCAGGATTTCTCCCTGCGGAATATTCATCACTAATCAAATTTTATTTGTCACATGCTTCGTAAACAACAGGTGTAGACTAACAGTGAAGTGCTTACTTATGGGCCCTTCCCAACAATGCAGAGAGAAAGAAAATAGAGAAATAGTGGAAAAGTAATAATAAATCCACAATGAGTAACGCTAACTTGGCTGTAAACACGGGGGTACCAGTAACAAGTACCCTAGCAGCACCTCTCTAAACTCTACTGTTTAGCGCGTTGGTGTTAGAAGCGGGATGCTAGTGGGAGTCCCATTCATCTCATACTTACTTTATGAGTTGGTGTAGACCATGGCATTCACTAATGTTATGTGTCTGGTGGTCGTTGTTGTTCAAAACTCGTGACTGAAGGAGAGGCCTAGTAACTTAGAAGATCAGGCTCACTGTACAGAACAAGTTTGTGTGTCGCTAAATACCTTAAATCAAAGACTTTTTGTTCAATAGACATATTTCATTTATGTTATGTTTTCAATGCACATTAGATATTCAATTTAGAAGTTTTTTTTAATGTAATTTAGGGGTATACTTAAGGACACTGGGTTCTTCTGACGTCAATTCTCAATGCTGCGGCTAACTCCATTTTCCCATGGTGCACCAGGTCCTGTCCACTGAATGCACGTTATTTATAATGATATCTCTCTAAAAGGAGCTTTCCATATCAGGGTGATGCACTCAATGTTTGCATCCAAACAACACCTTATTTCCTATGTAGTGCACTACTTTTGACCATATAAATCAAGAGTAGTGCACTATATGGGGTAATGGGTGCCATTTGGGAAGCCCTCAATGTCTTAGCCTTATTTTAGTACTTTATGTATATAACTGGGGAAAAACATCAAAGAAGCAGCACACTATGCAAATCATTATTGATATTTTAGGTATAAAGAGTACTTTATTACCTTTTGTTTCCTGATGGGGTTGGGTATTTAATACAGAATGTACTTAATGTAACTGTTTTGTAGAGAGAGGTTCTGTTGCCATATTTTTTCACAGAAGTTGTATAACTTGAGTTGTTCGGTCTTCTCGTTGCTATATTAGGGAATGCATGTTTCTTGTTTGTTTTTATGAGTCAAGTTGGGGAAAATTGGAATACATCACTGTTGGTTGGTTCATTGATGATTTGGCACATTCATTTTAGCAGTGTGTTGGCCAACTCTCACAGGAAGACATGGGTAACCTGAAATCCAAGCTGATATGCTCCATTTCACCATTGTTTAAGTTTCAATTCCAGACTAAGACATGGTCTACCATTAGCAACAAATAAATAGCCTTGATTTTAATTGACTTAATTTTATTTAAGGTTTTGATTTCAACCAAGGAGACATTTTGTTACAATGCCTGTCCCTATTAAATCGGTATGTTAGGGAAGAACTACCTAAAAATTGGTGCCTGAATTTTGAATGAATTTCCTCCTGTTGCTTACAGTGTCTACTCTGGGCTAAGCATGGTCATGTTCAGTAGGCATAAAAGTGAGCTTATCCATTTAGAAATGCTCTTTTTTGTTGCAAAACTTTTTCCTATGGTGCATCCTAATGAACATGACCCTAGGGATGAATGTGGATGCAGCTGCAAAGTCAAAAATATACCACTGTCTGCTCGAACTAGTCCACAGCGACCGATGGACAGTTATGGAATGCATAATTTCTTGCCATTGCTAAATGTGGTGATGTACTACATATTCTTGTAGTAGAATGTTGTGTGGAGCACATTTATTTCTTAGAGGCACAGTTCTCTTCAGTTGCGTAGAGGTTTCATTCCAAAGAGAAGTAGTCTAGTTTCTCCCTTTCTACAACTATTAGCATCCATTTTAGATGTCAGCGATGACCTTGTCAGGTTACTCCGGTGTGTATTCTTCTGTCATTAAAGTCAGAGGTTCCAAGGAATGATTATTTTAATAAAGACATCTCTTGTCCAACGAAGACATGTATTAGTGTTTTCTTTATAATACATTTTTATTGAAGAACAGATAAATATTATGTCATGTGTTTTGACTTGACAGCTTCTCTACCTAAATTTATATTTTAGCTTCACCTCGGCAAAGGTTAAGTAAAATGCAAAACAGGGAAAACACATTTTTCCTTCCTCTTCTTTCGCCCAGAAGTGGTTGTTTTAAATGGTTTGTTCAGTGGACTCCACTGGCCTCATTTAGTAAACAATCCCCCCTCTAGCCCTGTTAATACCTGGTTCTAACATTCAGCCTTTGTCCTGATCTTGTCCAATTCTGATTGTGGCCACATTTTTTTCGACGATTAAAAGACTCATTGTGATCAGATCTAAGTGTAAACGGACAAGATCAGGACGAATGTTAATAGCAGGTATAAACAGGGCTTCTGACAGCCCTTCATCTAGTGACCCAGCTTCTGTTCAAAACTAGGTCTTCTTCACAGGCACTGAAACAGCAGCCAGCCACAAACCCTCTTTTTTTTAAATCAAGAAGTCCAATTGTGTTATGTACAATACCTCTTAAATAGGTCACTGCATACGACATTCAATAGAAACAAAGGGGATGAATGGGAGGCAACTACCTACGTTACCAAACTGAAGTCACATGCACACAGCCAACCAGTATTGAATTACGGCGTGATTTGACAAAACTCAATATTCAAGCCATCTGAATGTAAAAGAGACGCCCAACTCTAGAGACAAGCATAGAAGGCTAAAGGATAGAGATGTATCTCCTTCACTTGACAGCCACAAGGGGGCGCTCACTACTCATGACTACTTCCTCTCTCTTCTCTGACTGAACACTGACCTCTAAATCATTCCTAATCCGATCCATTTTAGAGGGAGTATCAGGAGATACATTGCATATAGTACTTCAGTCCTCTGTTGCTCTCCTGATACATTCCAGTGCTGCCAGAGGACAGTGATAAAAGCAGAAAGATGACTTCTGGGACGACTCCCAAACTGCCTGGTAATGGGCCATACCTTTATTAGCTGTGTTCTGCCATTGGTGGGTTCACGGTGTTCCAAATTGCAAAGGGATTCCAGAATGTCTGAATGTCTCTGCTTAAAGTGTGATTATCATGGAGGAAGTGTATGCCATCCCATTCCCTTGACAGTTTTAGATGAAGTACAGTGAGGGAAAAAAGTATTTGATCCCCTGCTGATTTTGTATGTTTGCCCACTGACAAAGAAATGATCAGTCTATAATTTGAATGGTAGTTTTATTTGAACAGTGAGACAGAATAACAAAAAAATTCAGAAAAACACATGTCAAAAATGTTATAAATTGATTTGCATTTTAATGAGGGAAATAAGTATTTGACCCCCTCTCAATCAGAAAGATTTCTGGATCCCAGGTGTCTTTATACAGGTAACGAGCTGAGATTAGGAGCACACTTTTAAAGGGAGTGCTCCTAATCTCAGTTTGTTACCTGTATAAAAGACACCTGTCCACAGAAGCAATCAATCAGATTCCAAACTCTCCACCATGGCCAAGACCAAAGAGCTCTCCAAGGATGTCAGGGACAAGATTGTAGACCTACACAAGGCTGGAATGGGTTACAAGACCATCGCCAAGCAGCTTGGTGTGAAGGTGACAACAGCTGGTGCGATTATTTGCAAATGGAAGAAACACAAAAGAACTGTCAATCTCCCTCGGCCTGGGGCTCCATGCAAGATCTCACCTCGTGGAGTTGCAATGATCATGAGAATGGTGAGGAATTAGCCCAGAACTACATGGGAGGATCTTGTCAATGATCTCAAGGCAGCTGGGACCATAGTCACCAAGAAAACAATTGGTAACACTACGCTGTGAAGGACTGAAATCCTGCAGCGCCCGCAAGGTCCCCCTGCTCAAGAAAGCACATATACATGCCCGTCTGAAGTTTGCCAATGAACATCTGAATGATTCAGAGGACAACTGGGTGAAAGTGTTGTGGTCAGATGAGACCATAATGAAGCTCTTTGGCATCAACTCAACTCGCTGTGTTTGGAGGAGGAGGAGGAATGCTGCCTATGACCCCAAGAACACCATCCCCACCGTCAAACATGGAGGTGGAAACATTATGCTTTGGGGGTGTTTTTCTGCTAAGGGGACAGGACAACTTCACCGCATCAAAGGGACGATGGACGGGGCCATGTACCGTCAAATCTTGGGTGAGAACCTCCTCTCAGCCAGGGCATTGAAAATGGGTCGTGGATGGGTATTCCAGCATGACAATGACCCAAAACACACGGCCACCGCAACAAAGGAGTGGCTCAAGAAGAAGCACATTAAGGTCCTGGAGTGGCCTAGCCAGTCTCCAGACCTTAATCCCATAGATAATCTGTGGAGGGAGCTGAAGGTTCGAGTTGCCAAACGTCAGCCTCGAAACCTTAATGAATTGGAGAAGATCTGCAAAGAGGAGTGGGACAAAATCCCTCCTGAGATGTGTGCAAACCTGGTGGCCAACTACAAGAAACGTCTGACCTCTGTGATCGCCAACAAGGGTTTTGCCACTAAGTACTAAGTCATGTTTTGCAGAGGGGTCAAATACTTATTTCCCTCATTAAAATGCAAATAATTTTCTAACATTTTTGACATGTGTTTTTCTGGATTTTTTTGTTTTCTGTCTCTCACTGTTCAAATAAACCTACCATTAACATTATAGACTGGTAATTTCTTTGTCAGTGGGCAAATGTACAAAATCAGCAGGAAATCAAATACTTTTTTCCCTCACTGTAAGTGTGTGTTTGGGAGGGGATAAGTGTGCACACTCCAAAGAGAATTAGAATATATTTATGTACACAAATAAAGTTACAATACAACTGCAACAACTTAAAGGTGGTTACGGTGCCAGAAGACAACATGACAGACAGTTGATTTAGCAACAATAATCCTCTTGACCAGAGGACATGATAACTATGATGAAGCCATAAAGTTGTCACGCTTGCTGCCTCTTGGACCAGTTTGATATTCCACCAGGCATATGAAGGTTGAGGCAGTCAAGGTGGCCACAGACAGTGTTAGTTAGTCCTCAGGAGGTCTTCTGCTCCAGGACGGCCCGTACCAGGACTGGGTCAGCCCTGCCTTTAGTCTCCTTCTGGACCAGACCCATGAGCTTGTTCAGAACCTTCTTGTTCCCACTGCGGATGGCTTGGACCTGTAGGGGGAACAGTAACAGCAGACGACACAACAGTAGTAGGCCTGATTACCAACAATGACGAGACAGCCTACAGGGAGGAGGTGAGGGCCCTGGAGGAGTGGTACCAGAAAAATAACCTCTCTCTCTCCTAATGGCAACAAAATGAAGGAGCTGATCGTGGACATCTGGAGACACGAACTTAGTGGAGAAGGTGAAAAGCTTCAAATTCCTCGGCGTACACATCACTGACAATCTGAAATGGTCCACCCACACAGACAGTTTGGTGAAGAAGGTGCAACAGCACCTCTTCAACCTCAGGAGGCTAAAGAAATTTGGCTTGGCCCCTAAGACCCTCACAAACTTTTACAGATGCACAATTGAGAGCATCCTGTCGGGCTGAATCACCGCCTGGTACGGCAACTGCACCGCCCATAACCGCAGGGCTCTTCAGAGGGTGGTGTGGTCTGCCCAACACATCACCAGGGGAAAACTACCTGCCCTCATTGTGGCAGCTCTTGCCCAGGGAGGCCTCACCTGGTCTGGGTGTGAGTCCACCACCTTCTGGCAAATCCTGTGGATCTCTGTACTGTCGTTGACCATCCCCAGGTCCTGCTCCTTGACGATCTGCTGGGCCGTTTTACCTGGGGTCTTCCACAGCTCCTGGAACACCTGTATGGAGCAACGAAACACTCAGGTTAAACCCCAATTGAAAATGATATAATATACGCTGAGGGTACAAAACAATAAGGACACCTTCCTAATATTGAGTTGCACCCCCCTTTGCCCTCAGAACAGCTACAATTCATCAGGGCATGGACACTACAAGGTGTTGAAAGCGTTCCACAGGGGTGCTGGCCCATGTTGACTCCAATGCTTCCCACAGGTGTCAAGTTGGCTGGATGTCCTTTGGGTGGTGGACCATTCTTGATACACATGGGAAACGGTTGAGTGTGAAAAACCCAGCAGCTTTGCACTTCTTGACACACTCAAACCAGTGCGCTTGTCACCTACTACCACACCCCGTTCAAAGGCACTTAAATCTATTGTCTTGCCCATTCACCCTCTGAAGGCTTAAAAATCTTTCTTTAACCCGTCTCCTCCCCTTCATCTACACTGATTGAAGTGGATTTAACAAGTACATTTTACATTTTAGTCATTTAGCAGACGCTCTTATCCAGAGCGACTTACAGTAGTGAATGCATAAATTTTTTCTCCGTACTGGTCGCCCGTGGGAATCGAACCCACAACCCTGGCGTTGCAAACACCATGCTCTACCAACTGAGCCACACGGGACCACAAGTGACCTCAGTAAGGGATCAAAGCTTTCACCTGGATTCACCTGGTCAGTCTGTGTCATGGAAAGTGTTAATAATATTTTGTACACTCAGTGTAGTCACACATATGGACTTTGCATTAAATGTTTTGGATATTATGCCATTTTGTTATCTCTCACCTGCTTGGCGATAGAAGAAGAGATTTGTCCATTCTCCTGGAGATTCAGTATCTGGGCGAGAGCTTGAGGAGAGATCGGACTGAGAGAGGGAGCAAGAGAGAGAGAGAGAGACAGATATGAGAGAGAGAGAGATATGAGAGAGAGACAGATATGAGAGAGAGACAGATATGAGAGAGAGACAGATATGAGAGAGAGAGACAGATATGAGAGAGAGCGAGAGAGAAGAGAAGGAAGAGAGAGAAGGCACAGGAGATGTCATTAGACCCAGTCTATCCTCTCCTGTGTGACAGTGTGATGGTGTCTATCTACCCCAGAGTCACTGTGCTTATAATGAGAGGCTATTTGGCCCCGTCTCTCTCTGTGACAGCCCATTGCCACCTACAGGGCACATGATCATCAGTGCTGTCACGAATCCCCGAGTCAGACACACACTGAGCCAGAGACGCATACACACTGACTGAGTTATGAACGGAAATATGAATAAACAAACACGTGAATCCACTGACTTTTTTCAAAATGACACTCATCCACTAGTTCTCAGACAAAGACATAAATCATACTTCACTCTGTTTGATCACAGTCTTAGAAGAGTCTGGAGTGTAGGATAAAAACAGTAATATAGAAAAACAACTCAAAACACTCAGCTTATTACCCAGATATATTCTCTATTCACATTCGCGGCCTGCCATAGCAATAATGGAAGGTATCAACACGAAGACAGATAGGAAACATCGCAGGGGAAAAGCACATAAATTATGCTTCCAGTATGGAAATGATTTCAGGCCTCCGTCTAGCCAAGACGTTGGATCCTGAGATAGGATCTTCAACATGGGGTTTGAAGGCAACACAAGACTGAAAGACGGAGGAGGAGGAAGGGGAGGAGAGACACATGATAGGAGTTCGGGAGGGGGGGAGGGAGAAGAGGGCGAAACAAGATGAAGGATGTAGAGGAAGAATGATAGGGATGAGGTGGAGAGGAGAAAGAGAATGACTGAGGCTAGAGTAGGACACAGAGGAAGAGGATGAGGAAGACTGAGTGTCTCACCTCTGGCTGAGACTCAGGTTCTGTTGATGGAGGAGGCCCTGCAGCTCGTTCATCACCCAGCCAATCACCTTTCTCGGCCCAGCCTTGGTCTCCCTGACGACGGTCTCAAAGTAGTCCATCAGCCCGTCCTCATTCTACAACAGGAGACCCAATGAAACACACTCAATAATACTGTATATACAACAATCTACTGCGCCTTGCTGGACAGAGGCAGAAGTGCAGACAGGGTAACTGGCTGTGCAAGAATAGGTTACTTTGGGTAGTTATTAAATTGAGAGACAGTGAGGGAGAGGGTACAATGGAGAGATAAAGAAAGAGGGGGAGAGAGGGGGAGCAGAAACGAGTGCCAGAAAGTGGGAGGGAGAGAGACAGACAGGAAGACAGAAGATGAAAGCCAGAGAGATGGAGTGAGAAACCTACCTACCATCTCCTATAATTAACTTGCTCAGTTGGACGTTAACAGACACACCTGCATACTGTAGTAGTCACTCACCACCAGGGTGAAGCTGTGTTCGGGGAGGATGCCGTAGGTCTCCACCAGCCTCTGCCTCCTGACGCTGGGCAGCTCCGGCAGCCTCTCCCTCACCTCCTCCAGAACCACCACCTGGCTGGGGGCAACACCAGGGGGGGCTGTAGAGCACGCCTCGTACACCATCAGAGGAGGCAGGTTGGGCTCCGGCATGAACCTGGAGGGGGAGGGGAGTAAGAAAGATGGGGAGAGAAGAAAAGAGAGAGCGAGGGGAGAGAGAATAGGTGGGAGAGAGAAGAGAGGTGAGAGAGGAGAGAGCGAGGGGAGAGAGAAAATGTGGGAGAGAGAAGAGAGGTGAGAGAGGAGAGAGCGAGGGGAGAGAGAAAATGTGGGAGAGAGAAGAGAGAGGAGAGGTGGGAGAGAGAAGAAAGGTGAGAGAGAGAGGAGAGAGCGAGGGGAGAGAGAAGAGAGAGGAGAGGTGGGAGTGCATGTGTGACAGAGAGAGCACCCAGAGCGAGCACGGTTAAAGACAACAGAGGAGAGAGGGAGCGAGAGGCAGGAGTGAGATAAGATAGAGGTGGAGCTGTTATCAGCAGCAGAGAACGATAAGAGCAGAGTGCTGGCTGTATCTCTGCAGGCCTCCTAGACGACACAGTGTCACATGGTCAGACAAAGGGCTGTCTCCTCTACACAGAAAACACACACACACACACACACACACACATACACTTGTGTGACTGCGTCGCACGCTTACTCTCCGTCACAACTCTTGCTAACCGATGCGTTAGGGCCGCGAGGTGGCGCATGTTTATCGGGATGTCCATCTACTGGGCCCCTAGCCACGATGACCTCTCTCCTCTCCTTCCTGTCTCGCTCCCCCTCTTCTCTCCACGCAGGCCCTACAGCAGTGATCGTATAATACCACACACCATGCTGGAGGCTGTGCTGCTAGAACATTCTGAAGTGAATATGAGATGTACTCACCTGTAGTCCTGAAGGCCCTCCTTGTCTCTCATTGGAATGGTGTGACTGAAAAACAGAGGGACACATGTTATGGCTTTGAGGTACTGTATAACGATAGTGTTTCGCTGGTTATAACAGTTACTACGGCAGATTGTTCATGTTGAAGAGGCTGTAACTATGGGCGAGGGCCACAGGTGTGAGGTGAGGGGCCCCCAGTCATTCTGTGTATTTCTGGACCATGACAGAGCTGTGGGCCTTTGCTGTCAAACACACTCTATCAGGGCCAGGGCACACACTCTATCAGGGCCAGGGCACACACACACACACACACACACACACACACACACACACACACACACACACACACACACACACACACACACACACACACACACACACACACACACACACACACACACACACACACACAGTGTTATAGGCAAGTTGACGTTTATTGTCATGAGTCTTGTCCTGGAGGCAGAACTGAGCGATTTCCCCTTAGATAGGCCAGCTGCAAAGTCAAAATTGGCTTTTTGTTCTTCATTTAAGGTTAGTGTTAGGCATCAGGATATTAGCAGTGTGGTTAAGGTTAGGTTTAAAATCAGATGTTATGACTTTGTGGCTGTGCCAGCTATTGACCACACTGCAGAGCTGCCTCCAGAACAAGAAAAACGCTAACTTGCGTATTAAAGGCAGGCCCCAGCTGTGTGAAGAGCAGCTCATTTCATGGGCTTTACAACCCTCGCTAGCACACTGGTCCACAACACCAGACACTGACTGACTCCAAGTGGCCTCATTCATCCTCCTTAGTTACTAAAACCTTTTCAAATCAACCCCAGAAGAGAGAATGTCTTGAGATCAAATATCACGCTGGATATGGGAATACAGTGTTGAATTATGGGGGGGTGAATATCTGACCCAAATAACTATTAAAACCCTGAAGAGATGCATCCTGTGTATATTGTACCTTATCCTGTGAAACATCATATTCTTAGTCAATAGACATTTTTGACATGTTATCAGAAACACTGTAACGTAACTTGTCGGCTCGACTTGGTTCGAGGGTTGGTTCTATAAGCCTCTTACCCAGTCTTGCCATCAAACGACCGTGTCTCGTTCTGCACCGTGCCGCCGCTCTCCAGGACAAACATCTGTCTCTGGATCTCATAGTCTGTTGATGAACACACACACACACACACACACACACACGGCCTGATCAGAAGCAAGCATCCAGCCCACTGGCACGGTATTAGATCCTCCCAACATCTGCCATGACACATGGCCATGCCTGAAGTCTCCTAACTGCTGCTACATTAGTTCTCTGTGACAAACGACTATCTGGAGATTTGACTTTTAAAAACTCTTTATCACTTCTCTGCACTAAGCTAAAATGGAAGTCTACTCTTGGGATAAATAATGCAAGCGGCCAAGTCACTTCATATCACACCAACTGTTAATGGCCCGCTGCTCCCGGTGAAGAATTCCAATGGCCCCTATGACTCTCCACTGTCTCCAGTAAGTTGGAGAGGAAAGAAAAAAGTTTGATGGGAAACTCTGTAGAAGTGGAATTAGTGTTGATGGGAAATCTATTGTTCTGTCAAAAGCCAATTTAGCCTAAGTTAGGCATAGAGACTGTGTGCTCAGTTGTTCACTGAAACGAATGGTCAATAAAGTTGTATTCTATATCTTCCTGAGTTTGTGTGGGTAGGAAAGGCCTCGTGCTTTCTCGTCAATGTTAACTATCCCTCGACACTAAACGTCTCTTCAGAAGACTTTCCATCTTCAGTTCCTGTCAACAGAAAGCCTGTTTCTCTGCTTCCTGTGGGCAGAGAGAGTGACGACTACCTTTAGAGATAAAACACCTCAGAAAGAACAAATCATGGAAAGACGTATGAAGTTGAGACAAGGGGAGGTTTTGGCAGTTACACCGAGTTGTCTGAGAGAACATTCACACAGGCGAAGACAGATAAGGCCGGTTGTGTGTGAGCCTCATTTCTGTGTGTGTGTGTGTGTGTGTTTATGCCTCATGGTGTCTCTAATCTTTGACTCCCAGTTTGACTTGCAGTGCACGCATAATTACACAGCCCTCCATCAGACGACTGTTTCAGAAAGATGACAGCCCATGAAAAGGATTCCATGCTGTTCGCTCTTTTTCTCTCTTTCTGTGTGTGTGTGTGTGTGTGTGTGTGTCTATATTTCCCTGAGTGCTCATCCAACTAGCTCATTCCAGACCCACTGGGTTCTGACCGCTTCACTTCAGTACCTCCACTAACTCCCACCAATGACAATGAGGATATATCCTTCACACACTATCGTGCCAACCTGAACCAAACTGTTCTGGCTCAGATATTGTCTATTCACATTGTCCTTTTCGGCACGGTTCCAGCAACTATGGTGAAGGCTTTAACCAGGCCAGCTCAATACAGCTTGGTTTGGCTCGGCTCAGTTTGGCCGGAGATACTCTATAACATAGTCTATATAATGACGAGATGGTCTTGTCCCTGCCCTGACAATGGGAGTCGTTGTCACAAAGGCGGAAAGGCAGGCGGGAGGAGGCAAGATGGGAACATTCTAGCCAAAGAGGGCAGATACACTTGTGAACAATAGACAACTCCAATATAATTTTTTTTCCTCAAAGTTGCTGAGATGCCACGTGCGTCCACTTATATATATATATATAAATGAAAGTATGTGGACACCCCTTCAAATTAGTGGACACCAGTTGCTGACAGGTGTATAAAATTGAGCAAACAGCCATGCAATCTCCATAGACAAGCATTAGCAGTAGAATTGCCTTAAGAGCTCAGTGACTTTCAACGTGGCACCGTCATAGGATGCCATCTTTCCAACAAGTCAGTTCGTCAAATTTCAGCCCTACGAGAGTTGCCCCGGTCAACTGTAAGTGCTGTTATTGTGAAGTGGAAATGTCTAGGAGCAACAACGGCTCAGCCGCAGTGGTAGACCAAACAAGCTCACAGAATGGGACCGGCGAGTGCTGTAGCGCGTAGAAATCATCTGTCATCGGTTGCAACACTCACTACCGAGTTCCAAACTGCCTCCAGAAGCAACATCAGCACAATAACTGTTCATCAGGAGCTTCATGAAATGGGTTTCCATGACCGTGCTCATGAGCAATGCCAAGCATCGGCTAGAGTGGTATAAAGCTCGCTGCCATTGGACTCTGGAAAAGTGGAAACATTCTCTGGACAGACAAATCTGGGTTTGGCGGATGCCAGGAGAACGCAACCTACCCCATTGCATAGTGCCAACTGTAATGTTGTTGGAAGAGGAAAAATGGTCTGGGGCTGTTTTTCATGGTTCGGGCTAGGCCCCTTGGTTCCAGTGAAAGGAAATCTTAACGCTTGTAGACGATTCTGTGCTTCCACTTTTGTGGCAACAGTTTGGGGAAGGCCCTTTCCTGCTTCAGCACGAAAATGCCCCCATGCACAAAGCGAGGTCCATACAGAAATGGTTTGTCGAGATCGGTGTGGAAGAACTTGAATGGCCTGCACAGAGCCCTGACCTCAACCTCATCGAACACCTTTGGTATGAATTGGAACACCGACTGTGAGCCAGGCCTAATCGTCCAACATCAGCGCCGACCTCACTAATGCTTGTAGCTGAATGGAAGCAAGTCCCCGCAGCAATGTTCCAACAGCTAGTGGAAAGCCTTCCCAGAAGGGTGGAGGCTGTTATAGCAGCAAAAGGGGGGACCAACTCCATATTAATGCCCATGATTTTGGAATGAGATGTTCGACGAACAGGTGTCCACATGCTTTTGGTCATGTAATGTATATCAGTACATTCGTAACAACCTAAACATTATGCAACTTCTATTAGGTCAAATAAGCACTTAGAAAATTAGCTATCACATTTTTTTTCTTACCAGATCAGACCCCCTCTCATAGACCTCCATACAAAAACAATCCCCAGTTGGTGTACTTATCGCCGTATTCTCGCATTGACGCGAGTGGAGCTTCTCGCTTCGCCTCTCTGGTTTGGCTCAGTATTGTGAAAAGCCCTCTGCAGCACTCACCTATGGCCCTGGCCAGGTTGCGGGCACTGTTGATGTTCTTGACCTCAGTCCTGATGCCCCAAGGATCCCCAGGTCTGTGGACGGACACGTTGGCATCCACTCTCAGCTGGCCCTCTATAGGAAGAGAGAAAGTATGAGATAGCTGGCCCTCTATAGGAAGAGAGAAGGTATGAGACAGCTGGCCCTCTATAGGAAGAGAGAAGGTATGAGACAGCTGGCCCTCTATAGGAAGAGAGAAGGTATGAGACAGCTGGCCCTCTATAGGAAGAGAGAAGGTATGAGACAGCTGGCCCTCTATAGGAAGAGAGAAAGTATGAGACAGCTGGCCCTCTATAGGAAGAGAGAAAGTATGAGACAGCTGGCCCTCTATGGGAAGAGAGAAGGTATGAGACAGCTGGTCCTCTGTGGCAAGAGAGAAGGTATGAGACAGCTGGTCCTCTGTGGGAAGAGAGAAAGTATGAGACAGCTGGTCCTCTGTGGGAAGAGAGAAGGTATGAGACAGCTGGCCCTCTATGGGAAGAGAGAAGGTATGAGACAGCTGGTCCTCTGTGGGAAGAGAGAAGGTATGAGACAGCTGGTCCTCTGTGGCAAGAGAGAAGGTATGAAACAGCTAGCCCTCTATAGGAAGAGAGAAAGTATGAGACCGTTGGCCCTCTATAGGAAGAGAGAAAGTATGAGACAGCTGGCCCTCTATAGGAAGAGAGAAGGTATGAGACAGCTGGCCCTCTATGGGAAGAGAGAAGGTATGAGACAGCTGGTCCTCTGTGGGAAGAGAGAAGGTATGAGACAGCTGGTCCTCTGTGGCAAGAGAGAAGGTATGAAACAGCTAGCCCTCTATAGCAAGAGAGAAGGTATGAAACAGCTGGCCCTCTATAGCAAATGGATGTTTACTTTTTGCCAAAAACAAGAAAAGGAAACCGTTAGTTTTATTAGTACATTGTAAATAATTGTAAATAAAATATTATATTAATATATGTCCAATGCAGGCCTCCCCACCAGCCATGTTTCCCTGGTGTGTTAGTGAGTGTGTGTGTGTCCAATGCAGGCCTCCCCACCAGCCATGTTTCCCTGGTGTGTTAGTGAGTGTGTGTGTGTCCAATGCAGGCCTCCTCACCAGCCATGTTCCCCTGGTGTGTTAGTGAGTGTGTGTGTGTCCAATGCAGGCCTCCCCACCAGCCATGTTTCCCTGGTGTGTTAGTGAGTGTGTGTGTCCAATGCAGGCCTCCCCACCAGCCATGTTCCCCTGGTGTGTTAGTGAGTGTGTGTGTGTCCAATGCAGGCCTCCCCACCAGCCATGTTTCCCTGGTGTGTTAGTGAGTGTGTGTGTGTCCAATGCAGGCCTCCCCACCAGCCATGTTCCCCTGGTGTGTTAGTGAGTGTGTGTGTGTGTCCAATGCAGGCCTCCCCACCAGCCATGTTTCCCTGGCAGGTCCCTAGAGCCTGCAGTATGAGCTGCATCTCTCTGACGGCTGCTGCTGCCTCCTCTCCACAGCTCATGTCTGGCTCCATCACCAGCTCCATCAGACCCACACCTGGAGGGAGAGAGAGATGTTACATACACTCCTCATTTGCCTACATAGAACAGGGACTGGCTAGCCAAATCCTATCTAGATCTGTATATACTAGTTGGAGCTCTATGGTAGACTCCTCTTGGAGTCTATGAGTGTTTGAACTCTATGGTACCTGCTCTGTTGAGGTATACCAATGGGAAGCTAAACTCCATCTACCTGCTCTGCTGAGCTACACCGATGGGAAGCTAAACTCCATCTACCTGCTCTGTTGAGGTACACCGATGGGAAGCTAAACTCCATCTACCTGCTCTGTTGAGCTACACCGATGGGAAGCTAAACTCCATCTACCTGCTCTGTTGAGCTACACCGATGGGAAGCTAAACTCCATCTACCTGCTCTGTTGAGGTACACCGATGGGAAGCTAAACTCCATCTACCTGCTCTGCTGAGCTACACCGATGGGAAGCTAAACTCCATCTACCTGCTCTGTTGAGGTCTATAAGGGTCTGGCTCCTGTAGTCATCATGGAGGCTCTTGCCACTGTCCTGCTCCAGCTGGATTTGTTTGATCATGACACTCTTGGTGACCACCGTGTTCCTGTTACGGCCCCCCAAGTGACTGTAGGTCAGGGTGCCGTCCACAGCGATGGGCAGCCTCTGTTGGGTGATCTGGTAGCCCGCCTGGATGGAGGAAACACATGAAACTACAAAAGGTAAATTCTGTGTGCTTGCTTCAGCTGTCTAAATGTGTCTCATTTATCAGGTATGTAATAGCCTAGTCTCATATGCTGTATAAACTTGACATTTGGCATGACAACGATTATAGGTGTTACCTATAGAGGACTCCTCGCAAACAGATCTGGGACCAGGCTTAGGTATTTAATTACAGCCACTATATAATACAATTATATATATTTATATTATAGACACTATAGGAAAACATGGGGTTAATACCGAAATAAACTTGGCCTGCATAATCAACGATTTACCATTACAATTAACTTGGAAATAACCTTAAGTATTTCAAGGGGTCAAGAGTGTTATGAACAAAATAGCAATCCATGCATTAAACATGAGCTAAGATTCATCCATTAGTTAGTTACTTTGGGGGGGGGGATAATAGGCCCCTAAAACTCCAACTCATTATTATGCGGTTGGAATATTATTGTTGTTTCGTTGAGAGGGGTTCAAAGTCACAAAAGCGAACTGAATGAATATTTTATCTGTTCTCTTATTCTGAAGAGCCACTGTGCTGGCTGCCGCTATTCCACAAGTGAGTACGGTAGCACTATGTCCCGTTGCCACGGCAACCGTCGCTAGAAAAGACTAAACATTCATCATACTTATTGGCATGCCGACGGAAGAAAAAGGGAAGGAATAAATATAAGCAAAAGAAAAAGGAGAAAAAAAGTGAATTTACCATAACCATCTGTGTGTTGTTGTGTACCTGATCAACAAATCAATCATTGGCAACAACACAAGCATAATGGACCACGTGAGACATTCCATTTTATCTCAGCGGTGTACTATAAATACAGGATTATAGCATTAAAACATGCTGATTTCTCCCGTTCTAGAATAATCAATTCACTCATAGAGCTCTGTCAGTGTCAATGCAAATGTAATTCATTAGTGCAAGTGCCTCCTAGTTAGCATAGTGTATGCATTGCTGTTCACACACAGGCTACATTAGTTAGCTTAGCACCCACCAAAATGGTGGATCATTTGCAATTCCTGCATAATCACTGAAGGGGTGTTGGTGCTTTGTATAATGAAGGGCAGCTGAAGTTGGATGCAGACCAGTGGTGGTAAAAAACTGCTACTGGAAGCCTCTGGGTCCTTCAAGCTCTTCTCGTCACACCCCAGCCCCAAAGCCTAATGAGCAGTCTGGTATTAAAGCACTCAGTTGGTTCAGGAAAGTAAATCCAAACCTGAGAGCCCTCTCTCCAACTAGACTGCTATTTGTCGTTTTCAGATTCAGTTCACTGAATCTAAGCTTCCTTCAACGGATTCATGATTCGATGCACCAAAATATTCCCCTCTACAACCCTGGATTCAACTAGGCCTAGCTACTGTACATCCACGTCCCACGAAACAGATCCATTTGAGTCATTAAATAGTCGTCAGGGATAAACGTCTGCACAGAAAACACTCCAGGAAAGTCTAATTATGCATATCCGCTAGTAGCTTAGTGTGAAGCTGCTGGTGCATGTTATTAAGAAGAGGCTAGCTGTTATAACACCTGCCTGCCACTTCAATTCATTCCTGCTGCTGGTCAGGCAAGCGCATCATAAATCATGTAATGAGCAGCAGTGCGTTCGTTGTGTGAAATTAAATCATGGAACACATCAATAATGCACAACTCCATACATGTGTTCTTAATAAATGCATGTTTTTTATTTTTTTTAAATGTCCTCGTTCTCTCTACTTCAATAGGCTGCTAGTAAAATAATTTAATAGAGAATGTGCTGCTTAATGCTTCGGTCATCATGGCTATTGTTTTCTCTCTCTACATATCATGAAGAGAGCATGAACATCACTCCCAACTGAATTTAACGCATTAGCAGGATTCATTATGCAATATAGGCCTTTTACTCTCCATCCCTATTCCCTGTCTATTTCCCGGGCCTGGTAAAACACAAGTGTTGTCTACAGGGTAAGCAAAAACATATTTATAAGCATTGGTACTACTTGTGGGCATGGTGAACATTTAAATCTTAACTGGCACTATCGTTTCAACAGCGCATGTTTTAACATAACCCAGAGAGAGAGAGGTGATGCAACACTCAGTAAGCGGACCGAAAAATCTACAACGGGGAAACAAGATGAGGTGGGATTTGGGAATAATCCTTCGGCTTCCTGCTGGGATTTCACCCCTGGGATACATGTCGGAGCTTTTGAAATCAATAATCTACCTCTGCTGTGAGGAAGGATTATGCAGCTGTAACCTCACGATAACATTACTACCAATGAATCTGACTGCTGGGTTCGAAGACAACTCAATCTAACAATCCAGGCTTGGCAGGCCTTGTGTTGATCATATGCTTTCATTCAAAAGAACTGGAATGACTTAGGCCATCATGTCATCTAGTCCATTTCTTAATTGACAGGATATTGACGTACCATAACATTAAGACAACTGCACTGACAACCCGACGATCAACAATCCATTCCCTGACCCCACAACATAACCCTCACAAGCTACTCTATTGGTCATTAGAAATGACCTTGACCTGAAGCTTTTGAAACTCTTCACTCATCTAATACAGGAAAGGTATGGATTGCACTGTAACAGACAAATCTTCTAGCCGTCTTGTCATTTTCTTGAGAGTGGAAAGTCACATGGTATAATACCGCTAAGGCACTTAAATTATTCAAATTCATCCTTTTCTCAGGTCCACAATTTCTCATCATCAGCTCGTCAAGAGTAATGTCAGGGGTCATTTCTTTCTACACAGGTCACATTAAGCTAGGGCTGCCCATCTTTCCAAAGTGAAATGAAACGTTTTGGGAGGCTTTGTTGGGCAATTGCTATTGAATCTCTTCGACTCTTCCAATGACATGTCTTGATGTCAAGGTCATAAAATGTCAGTCATAACGGCACTAAAATTACCCAGGAGCGCCTGGCAGCAAGGTGAGGGTGAATATCACTTGGCCGCGACTTGACTTCTAACAGCTAACAGGAGGAACAGAAGCTGTCATTTGGCTAGATATCGGTGGCAATATACTTTTCTGACGGTTTAGCCAGACTCGTCACTATTAAATGATAGCCTAGCTCAGGGACAGGGAGGAAGTAAAATGGGAAAGTTACTTTGGGGAGAGATGGCTGCTTTGACCAATGAGAGCTACTTATTAATGGGGGACTAAGTTGTCTCCTCTGTGATTTAGGCCGGGTTACTGTATTCAATAACTTTGTAAAAACTGCTGATGTAGCCTAAAAAGGGCTTTAGAAATAAATGTGATTGACGATTGCTTGTGATTGGAGGATAGATGGGGTCCGGGTTGACTTACAGGAAGGTCAGCGTAGAAGTAGTGCTTCCTGTCAAATAGAGACTTCCTGTTGATGGTACAGTTAAGAGCCAAACCTGTCATCACTGCAGCCTCCACACATCGTCTGTTCAGCACCTGAAGAGGAAGAGGAAAGGAACTTGGTCAAATGACTATGTACATCGGCATATTGTAGGCTAGGTTACATAGACCAGATTATGTTATGATGGACAACTGTATTATTACGCAACGAATAGACAAACAACCTTTATTGACATGAGGCATGTTTATCATCAGATGCACGATAACTTACAGGTAGAGTTCCAGGTAAAGAGGCATCAAAGAAGGACACCAGGGAGTTAGGTGGAGCCTGGAACCCGACCTGGGAGCCAGAAAACAGCTTGGTGTTGGAGTGGATCTGAGCATGGATCTCCAGACCCACCACACTGACCAGGTCCTGGGGAGCACTAGAAGCACACAATCACAGTCAGAGAAATGAACACTTACAAATGGGAGGCCACCATATCAACTCCACGATTTCATTTTCTGAACTGACTAATAGACTGGACTTATGAATAGCTAACTGCCAGGGTTGTCTGTTATAGGAGTTTACAGTGCAGCATTTTAGACAGTTCTGTTGGTGGATTTACTGCCGCGTTCATAACAGGGACCTCGGAAATCTCCAACTTCAGTGCGTTCAAAACAACTGGGAACTGGGGAAAAACGAGCTCCGATTTGAAAAATAAAATAAAATATCGATATGAACAGTCATCCAACTCTGAACTATTTCACTGGTCACCCCCAAAGCCAATTCCTCGTTCGGCCGCCTGTCCTTCCAGTTCTCTGCTGCCAATGACTGGAACGAACTGCCAAAATCACTGATGCTTGAGACTCATATCTCCCTCACTAGCTTTAAGCACCAGCTGTCAGAGCAGCTCACAGTTCACTGCAACTGTACATAGCTCATCTGTAAATAGCTTATCCAACTACCTCATCCCCATACTGTTATTTATTTTGCTCCTTTGCACCCCAGTATCTCTACTTGCACACTCATCTTCTGCACATCACTCCTGTGTAATTGCTAAATTGTAATTATTTCGTCACTATGGCCTATTTATTGCCTTACCTCCCTTGTCCTACCTCATTTGCACACATTATATATAGACTCTTTCTATTGTATTATTGACTGTATGTTTGTTTATTCCATGTGTAACTGTGTGTTGTTGTTTGTGTCACACTGCTTTGCTTTATCTTGGCCAGGTCGCAGTTGTAAATGAGAACTTGTTCTCAACTGGCCTACCTGGTTAAATAAAGGTGAAATAAAAAAACTCGGGCCTCTTTCTAGAGCTCCGACTTTCAGACCTAAATATAAATGACGTCATGAGTTCCCAGTTGTTTTGAATGCGGCATATCAGCAAAACTTTAGTGACATCATCATACCTAATCAAAGTCATTCAGAATCCCTGTCAAGACAACCTGTGAGGATGCTCTGAAGGCAGAGAGGGGTAAGAAGGACAATATTTACATATTTATAAAGGAAGCTATCATGCAGACGACTAGCTATAAATAAACTGCATGGAGGTTTTTAACTAACAGCAATGTTTGCAAAGTCTAAATACGGAAGGAATGTGGTTATGAATGATGTGCGACTGCCATCCTCGCTAACTAGCACAGGCGCGCACACGATACACAAACAGTGCACATCAGTGCGAGCTAGCTAACGTTAGCATTCACTCCGTGGACCTACCTTTTCCGTTTTGTTTGGGCTTGACTCTGGCATCGGGAGACAGACATACATATTCTCCTTATCACACACCAACTGTGCCTTTGGTAAGTAATCGTTGGATAAAATATTGCAATTTGTTTATTGATATTACATAGCAGTGCAGAGGAGCCTGCCATGTTTAGCCTTTTTATTTAGGGTATTATGGTAGTTGTAGTCATAGTAAACTTACTTTCACACAAAATCCGAGGGCAAGTGCCTTTAGGAAAACTCAACACCCCACAATGCAACACATGTAATGCAACCCATATTTCGAATTTCCGGCGATTTATGTGACATTTTCCGGGTACAAGAGCAGCGTTTTTGTGGCGGGAGTTTTCCCCAATATTGTTGTCAAGGTTGGTTGTTTACAGCGAAGTAAGTGTTGATCCGTGCAATAGTTTGGTGTAAAATTGGCAATGGCAATGAACGGCGATGGAGTGCATGGACTGGACAGAGAGACGGTGGCCCCATTTGAAGCTAAACACACCAATGGCACTCCTAGCAAGTCAAAAATAGCTTGTGAAAACGGCGAGGCAGACATCCACGCTGGCAAGCAAAATGGAACCAAGAGAAGAACCCCAACTGATACGTTCTCTTTCACTGCTGAACCTACCATCGAAGACATACGACGGATGCAAGCGGAATTTACTGACGAGCGAGACTGGAACCAGTTCCACCAACCCCGCAACCTCCTGCTAGCTATGGTCGGAGAAGTGGGCGAGGTATCGGAGCTGTTCCAGTGGCGTGGCGAGGTGACCGAAGGACTTCCCGGCTGGACCGACTCCGAGCGCGAGCACCTGGCACATGAACTCAGCGACGTCCTCATCTACCTAGTTGAGCTGGCCGAGAAATGTCATATCGATTTACCCCAAGCAGTGCTGTGCAAAATGGCCCTAAATAGGCTGAAGTACCCTGCCAGCAAGGTGCATGGCTCGTCTAAGAAGTACACTGAATACAAGGACTGAGCGATTGCATGCTGTCATGCCCAATTGGCGTAATGAATACACCCCTGCATTTACAAAGTAGACAAGAACTGAAAAATACTGTTCAACTTCAGTTAATGACAATGGAGAATGTTTATACCTTTTATTTGGGGCACTACTGTATCTCAATAGTTGGTCAAACTGCCCTTAACTGCTTTTAGTTTTATAAAGTGAGTTTTGAATCAGTGTTTTTCTTTAACTATATGGGTATTCATCTTTTGACTTCCCTCTGGTTTGTCATTTTAACTGTTCCCCAAAGTCAAATCTATATGCCCTTGTAAGAAGTCAATTTTATTTTTTCATAGTATGAGTAACTACATTTAAATCTCATAAATCCATATTGTTTTCAATGATCGATGGAAGCTATGTTATTTTGTTGCTTTAAATTCAATGCATGTGTGCAGCTGATAGAATCTTCCGCCCAAAAGTAAAAGTGCCTTCAACTATACTTGCTGTCCTGCAGATGCAATGTAATTTATGTATATTGACTCTGCAATGCATTTCAATCAGATTTAATCACTATTGCCTTATTTACTTCCCTGGGAAATTAGCTACAATGGGAGATGGGGAAATGAACACACGCACACAACGCTACTATGGGAGATGAGGGAAATTAGTGAGTTACTCTTGTAACTGTTTATTTTGATAAGCAGTCTGTTAAACCGTAGTGTTTCATGGCCCCAGGCCTATGGCTAGCGATCCAATATGTAGGCTAGCCAATGTATATTTGGACACATCCGATGGTTTAATGAGCTCCAAGTATACTGAAAAATATAAATGCAACAATTTCAAAGATGTTACTGAGTTGCAATTCATATAAGGATATTAGTTGATTGAAAAAAATTCCTTAAGCCCTAATCTATGGATTTCACATGAGTACAGATATGCATCTATTGGTCACAGATACTTTTTTTTTTTTTAAAGGGTAGGGGCGTGGAGTCAGTATCTGGCGTCACAACCATGCAGCGCAACATGCAGCGCAACATCTTCACAGAGTTGATTAGGCTGTTGATTGTGGCCTGTGGAATGTTGTCCCACTCTTCAATGGCTTTGTGAAGTTGCTGGATACTGGCGTACATGTCTATCCAGAGCATCCAAAACATGCTCAGTGGGTGAGTATGCAGGCCTTGGAAGAACTGGGACATTTTCAGCTTCCAGGAATTGTGTACAGATCCTTACGACATGGGGCTGTGCATTATCATGATGAAACATGAGGTGATGGCGGCGGATGAATGGCAGGACAATGGGCCTCAGGATCTTGTCACGGTATCTCTGTGCATTCACATTTCCATAGATAAAATGCAATTGTGTTCATTGTAGCTTATGCCTGCACATTCCATAACCACACCTCCACCATGGAGCGCTCTGTTCACAATGACATCAGCTCACCGCTTGCCCACGCAACACCATACACGTGGTCTGTGGTTGTGAGGCCGGTTGGCCAAATTCTCTAAAATGACTTGAGGTGGCTTATGGTAGAGAAATTAACATTCAATTATCTAGCGACAACTCCTGAGCGGTATGACGGCTACATGGTCCCATGGTGTTTATACTTGCGTACTATTGTTTGTACAGATGAACGTGGTACCTTCAGGCATTTGGAAATTGCTCCCAAGGATGAACCAGACTTGTGGAGGTCTACACATTTCTTTCTGAGGTCTTGGCTGATTTCTTTTGATTTTCCCATGATGTCAAGCAAAGAGGCACTGAGTTTGAAGGTAGTCCTTGAAATACATCCACAGGTACACCTCCAATTGACTCGAATGATGTCAATTAGCCTATCAGAAGCTTCTAAAGCCATGACATTTTCTGGAATTTTCCAAGCTGTTTAAAGGCACAGTCAACTTAGTGTATGTAAACTTCTGACCCACTGGAATTGTGATAGTGAAATAATCTGTCTGTAAACAATTGTTGTAAAAATTACTTGTGTCATGCACAAAGTAGATGTCTTAACCGACTTGCCAAAACTATAGTTTGTTAACAAGAAATTTGTGGAGTGGTTGAAAAACGAGTTTTAATGACTCCAACCTAAGTGTATGTAAACTTTCGACTTCAACTGTATATCGCCAAGACTGTTTTTGGCTAGTCTGTCCAGATTCTCCACCCCTTTACACTTGCACACGTCTGTCATGGATCTAAAAGCATTTGATTGGTGTAATTGTTGGCTGCAGGGAGTTTCCACCATTGTTATATCCGTGACGGGAAGTGTGCAATTACAAACTCTGGGAAAAGGGTGGAGGATTGGGAGGCAGCCTGTCTGTCAAGTCAGTGTAGACCCAACCACAACAAGTTTTATTAGTTGTATGTTCAGGATACACACCGTATACACCGTCCAACGAAATGCTTACTTGCAGGTTCCTTCTCGACAATGCAACAACAATAAGAAATAAGAAAATATAAGATTTCAAACATAAATTAAATGGCTCAGTAAAATAGAATGAACATTATAGCATAAGCATAATACAGGAAGGCACAATTTATATAACAACATTTACACGTGTTTTGGGGAAGGGGGGGTTGGGGGCAAGTGTTTAAATTGTGCAGTATTTAGTAATAGTAAATAAGAGGTGTGCATGCATGTGTGCTAAGGTGCTGTGACTCAGTGCAGGTGGTCAGTCCCGTTCAAGTGTTCAGCTGTCTGATGGTTTGTTGATAGCTACTGTCTCTGGGCCTGATTGGTATCAGACCTCATGCTCCGATACCGTCTGCTTGACGTGAGCGAACAGCTCGTGTGTGGGGTCCTTGATGATGCTGCGAGACATCCTCAGGCACAGTTTCAAGTAGATGGATGGGTGGGAACACAGTCCCATGAACAGTGAGTGAAGTGAACACTGTATTTTTGCAGATGTGACATGACATGTTGATGTACCATCAACACTGATAATTGACTGTATTTGCTCAGGATATGAATACATTTAGGGCCCCCTAGTTTGACTAGCCTGGTCCCTGATTTGTTTCTGCCGTTTTGCCAACAACTATAGTCATAGTCACGCCAAGTCCGCACAAACAGATCTGGGTCCAGGCTGAATTTTCACTTATGGACTCTCCTATTTCTGAAGTTTATAACACTTCTTAAGTGCAACTGCTCTAAACAAATTGTGTTCAGCCTCGATGAGCCTATATTGAAACGGTCCATGCTAGGTTAGGTAAGGGTTAAGGGGGGGGTAGGGACTTCCCAAGGATCCCAAATAGCACTGACCATATTGAAACCATGGCACTCTGTGTGAATGCTGCAAATGTTGATTTGCTGCACTATAGCATACCCCATAGCCTGAGGTAAACATTCCTGAGATGCGATGCACAATTTATTTTCATTTTCTAGCATAGTGTGAGCCTATAGCAGCATAACTCCTGGGCCTGGCTGACACATTCTTGGTTTGCTAGTACTATTCAATTTGTGTGGAAATGTCCCAGGCAGGTAGCAGGGTGGAATCAATCTCTCACAGCCGAAGGGGTGGGTTGTCTCTTGTGAATCAGGAAGTAATGTTCCTTCGACCACATTGCTTCCTTCATTGCTATTCAGTATGGCTGCTAGGGGAGAGTGGGATTAAATGAGTGGCACAGCGGTCTAAGGCACTGCATCGCAGTCCCTAGTTCGAATCCAGGCTGTATCACATCCAGCCGTGATTAGGAGTCCCATAAGGCGGCGCACAATTGTCCCAGTGTCGTCCAGGTTTGGCCAGGGTAGGCTTTCATTCTAAATAAGAATTTGTTCTTAACTGACTTGCCCAGTTAAATAAAGGTTAAATGTTAAAAAAAATTATAATTACATTCATCATCACTCCGTCAAGGGAAATATAGTATTCGCCACAGGAGTCGCTAGTGCATGATGGGACAAGGACACCCCTGCTGGCCAAACCCTCCTCTAACCCGGACGATGCTGGGCCAACTGTGCGCTGCCCCATGGGTCTCCCCGTCGCAGCCGGCTGCGACAGAGCCTGGACTCGAACCCAGAATCTCTAGTGGCACAGCTGGCCTTAGACCACTGCGCCACTCGGGAGGCCCCTAACAAAGATATCTACATATATTTCAGGATGTTGTGTATCCATGGAAATAATTAGAATTCATATAAATATAGCTTGTCCAAAAAAAGTGTTGTCTTGGCACAATTTACCCTGGGTATGTGGTAAGTTGAGCTGAGGGACAGGGTAAGTTAAGCCGCCTTCAAATTTCTGTACTGAATGAAATATTACTACTACCATTTTAAAAACATGTCGATATCCCAAACACAATTCAAAACAATCGCTTTTTGTCTTTTAATCATTTTGCAAACTTTTAACATATGCCAGGCCCAGTTGTTACCTCATATCGCAGCGATAATACCTTACATTACACCTGGGAAGAAATACTTAATTTTGCTCAATTTACCACATGGCCATTGGCTCAACTTACTCCAAGGCAAACATTTGGACTATATTAGCCCACACAGCTACAAGGATGCACTTTCATGCTAGGTTTAGGACCTCATATTGAAGCTTATAGAGACCCCAACTGATGTATAGAACAATCTTAGAATGATCTACTTTGGTTTAGAAGCATCATGAAACCTCTAACAAACTCAATTCTGGTCCTCGGAGCCAGTTCCACTGCTCGTTATTATTGTTCCCCTCTAATCAGGGACGGATTTAGACCTGAGCCTCCAGGCTTGTGCAATTAATTATCAGGTAGGACAGAAAACCTGCAGTCTCTAACACAATAAATTCAGTTGACTTTTTAGACCTAACTTGCTTACCACTTTATCCATGTGGTTTCTTCCGTCATTGACTCCATGAAATGATGACCTTTTTGGTCAATTTATTAATTTTGTGTATGGTTTCCTAGAAACACGGGTTGCTCAACTTACCCCTTTGGCTCAACCTACCCTGCTCTCCCCTATAGCTCAGCTTTGTGGTACCTGTTATTTCTCTGAAAGTTGGGCAGTTTGGGTCTTTACCCGCAGCCACAGTGACAGAGCAAGAGAGGTTCTCTGTCTGAGACGAGGTTTTGGAGAGCTCTTCTTGCCTACATTTCTAAAACTGAGAAATAGTTGTGATTTGGTATACCGACTGTGGTTTCCTTGTGTTGTTTCCTCATAACCCCCAAAGCATTGGGTATGAGTGAGTAATCATGAGGAGCAAATGAATATTTCCATAACCCTTTCCTGAAGCTATAACTAATACCCCAGCTGAATGACAATGCAGCTCTGACTCAGGCAAAAGTAGGCTCTGCAATGCATCTTTCTGCTATTCATCACACTTATTTCCCAAGTCCCAAGGCGGTGTCAGAGGAAGGCTCTAAAAATTGTCAAAGACTCCAGCCACCCCAGTCATAGACTGTTCTCTCTGCTATCGCACGGCAAGCGGTACCGGAGTGCCAAGTCTAGGTCCAAAAGGCTTCTTAACAGCTTCTACCCCCAAGCCATAAGACTCCTGAACAGCTAATCCAAGGGCTACCCAGAACCCTCTTTTACGCTGCTGCTACTCTCTGTTTATTATCTATGCATGGTCACTTTACCTCTACCTACGTGTACATATTACCTCAATTACCTCGAGTAACTGGTGCCCCCGCACATTGACTCTGTACTGGTATATAGCCTCGCTATTGCTGTTATTTTACTGCTGCTGTTTAATTATTTGTTACTTTTATCTTCTTTTTTTCTTTTTAAATATACATTTTTTACTTAACACGTTTTTCTTCTTAACTTCTTAAAGCATTGTTGGTTAAGGGATACAATAAATAAGCATTTCACTGTTGTATTCGGCGCATGTGACAAATAAAATGTGATTTGATTTGAAGTCTGCCTTGGGATTTTTACTGAAGTCTTGACTTTCCCCATTATTATGAGACGTATGACTTCTACCATACATTTTAACATGTTTTTTTTTTTATGTAATGCAGGCTGCATGCTTTGATGTGATGCCATATGTACACAGGGCTGAAGCAGATAGGCTTTCCAGACCTACATAGCACCAACCTACACAACCTTCTTTACAATTGGATGTGAGGAATGCCTACCATTTTGTATAAACACCCACATTGCTCCCCTGTGCTCTCCTTATCTCCTCTGTCAGATCCTTCTCAGCAGGGGTGCCCAGGTGACAGCCAAGATGCACATCGCATTGCCCAGACAGGCTCCAGGATGCACATCGCCCAGCCAGAGACACACACAGAGCGATTTCTCATGCCACTCACCCTGTTAATGGCCAGACAGTGATTTCCTCTCCTCTCTTTTCCTCTCCTCTGTTTGTTTGGCTCTGACAGAGACAGACACTGTGTGCATCCCAGATGGCACCCTATTCCCTATACTCTATAGAAGTGCACTACTTCTGAGCAGAGCCCCATGGGGGGTGGTAGTGCACTATAAAGGGAATAGGGTGCCATTTGGGAGTAAACACTATCTTTATCACCTCTTTGATTCCTGATCGCTGAAAATGTCAAAGCAGCCAGATATTTTTTTTCTCCCTCTTACTTTTTAAAAAGCTGACACCAATATTCTACAACCTGACGTTTACTCCCCCGCAAATGTCGGGATATTGATGCTATACCGTAGAAGTGATTCAGTTTTCCATCAGGAAATTGTAACATAATGTCAGGTAATTGGAAAAGCCACGGTCATGTAGTGTTTTGTTCACTGATGTGACGCGTGTAGGCACACACACACAGACTACTGATGTTTTACTGAAGACTTTCTGTTGAAAAAATATCTTATGTAGGTTACTTTGTTCTTAGTCCCCCTGCCTTTACAAGGTCAGGACGATGATAATGACGATGATGGTGATTGATGAGGCTGATGATGGTAACGATTGATGTTGACCGCACCTGACAAAATGATGAAGCTCGTAGTCAAAAAGTTTTGGCTCGAGCCAAAACTACCGTGTAAGTCGGACAGCGATTTCTTCATACATTCATCCCATGAGAACTTGTCATCTGGGCCGTTACGGTGCATTCGTAAAGTATTCAGACCCCTTTTTCCACATTGTTACGTTACAACCTTATTCTAAAATGGTTTAAATTGTTTTCTACACACAATATCCCATAATGTCAAAGCAAAAACTGTTTTTAGAAATGTTTGCAAATGTATTTAAAATAAAAAAACGGAAACATTTACAATATTCACATTTCCATAAGTATTCAGACCCTTTACTCAGTACTTTGTTGAAGCACCTTTGGCAGCGATTACAGCCTTTGAGTCTTCTTGGGTATGACACTACAAACTTGGCACACCTCTTTGGGGAGTTTATCCCATTCTTCTCTGCAGATCCTCTCAAGCTCTGTCAGGTTGGATGGGGAGCGTCGCTGCACAGCTATTTTCAGGTCTCCCCAGAGATGTTCGTTCGGGTTCAAGTCCAGGCTCTGGCTGGGCCACTTTCCGAATGCACTGTATGTCTGCATTGCTGGGACTGCTACACTTTAAGGCTACCAGAGACTCTTTGACAGACAGGAAGACATGCAGCTAACTGTTGGTTGATGCTAATTGAAATTAAACTAAACGCTGGGATGTTTTGGGGAAACTTGACAACAAGATGGCAGTTGCCTTCACTTGTCATAAGGATCTCTGTGACAGCCTCTTCTCTGTGGGCTGTGCCTGTGGTGGAACACTGGTCCCTCGGAGGGAAGTGCTGGGTGCATCACTTTCAAGTTGCAATATTACATCAGACCAATGTGGCATCAAACTGTTCCAAGTCCACAGGCATTAGATTGCCACTAGTTGCATAATTGTATCCTAGCACACTTAGCCTTTTCTAGAAGCCAGCATATGCCTGTACTGTATTCAAAGGTGATGCTTATGGCCAGTGAAAATGGACAGTGGTCTGCTTGTTTGTGTTCCCTGATGATATTCTACCGCATTTTCGTCCCCACCTGCTGTTTTTCCTCTTTTTTACATATACATTTGAGTCATTTAGCCGACGCTCTTATCCAGAGCAATTTACAATAGTGAATGCATACATTATTATAATTTTTGTAATAAATACTGAGTATGTACCAGACAAGCTGGCAATAGAGTCCTCCACCATGCAGTCCTTTTGGGGAGTCTGTTTCATCCAGTCGCTGATTTCCACCAGGTACCAATACCCAGAATTCTCAGCTAGCTCCCTGCTGGGCCGGTAGTGACAGCCAGAAGCAGGGGCGTTTAAATCAACCGTACCTCAACCGACCCTGATCAAAGTGCAGCATTGTGGGGGCTGCAATTGGACCGTTTGGACACCGTGGGTTCACCATCCGAGGCTACACCCCAAGAGATTATTTCTGCCTCTGGCTTTGAAGGGATTCATCATACACATCCCAGTGTGGAAATTGGGTAAAAAGTCCATAGTGGAGCGGAGGAAAGAGGATTCTCTGACTGAAATGCTAATGTGGACAGGAGTGTTGCGCAAATCAATAGGGATGTGGTATGCTTTGAAAGTGGTGTGCCTCATTTTATATTTTGGAGGATACTTATCTCCCTCACTTTACCCTTATAGATTCTGTCTGCCACTGTTATGTAGATGAGATTGGATTGATCGATAAGACCCTCTGTCTTTATAGCTACTGTGGATTAAATCCATCAAAAACAAAATGGAGTATAGAGAGACTATGGTAACTATAGATTGGAATCACCATGTTCTAAATATCAGGTCTGCATAGGGCACCATTGAAATGCTGGCTGTGCTGTATACCACGCAAGGTCGTTCGCATAACAACTGGATCAAATTCAATTCTGTGCCCAAGGATGATGGCTACAAAGAGCCATCTCTTTTGAAAGCGAGATCAAGGCTATAATAGCACTTTTTTATTCAAGGAAGTTGTTGCTATGTAGGGGCTGTTGCTATGGAAGAGGCTGACTATTTCGCTACCTCGTTTGTCATCTGAGTGAAGTTGCAAGTCTTCAATTCTACCACTAGGAGGAGCCCTTTCTCTCTGTTTTATGTACTAGTTGAAGTCAACAAGAGAAGTTGGTCAACCTGTAGCCTGCTCCCAGATCTGTTAGTGCTGCATAGTCAACTGCTTGGCCATACAGCACAAACTGATCTGGGATCAGGTTGGTTAACCTGGGGAAGTGAATCAGATGGCTTTGTTTCGCCTCAATGGGGTCCATCCTGCGCGGAACAGCATCACAGGGTCACAGGTGGAACGATGCTGCCTCACAGGCTTTGGGAAGAGAAAGGAATAAAGGAACCGAGCTATATATAGAACGGAATTGAAAGATACCGAGAAGGACTTGACTGTTGTTTTGATGAAAATGCCAAGATGTGTCGGTCAGTACGTCTGTTTGTGTTCAGTGCTTTTGAGCTGTTGACGTTGGTGAATGATTCCATAACTTCCATAGCAGTAGTGGCACCCTAAATGTGAATGCTTCTACATGAGTCACTGACTACCAGGACCTTTAGAGTTCATAAATGCTTTTCTTTTTCACTTTTCTTCATTTTTGATCTGAGCTCTGTTTTCCAAGTCCCCGTAGCTAGCTCTCTAGTCTACCTGGGTTTTGAAGGCACACTCCCCAGTGCCATTTTGAGGAGACATTTATGAAAAGCTGTTTAACACAGTTTGAGCTCCGCCATGGTGTAGAGAAACTGTAAGTGGATGGAGTGTTGAACAGCTCAGACCAGGCCTGGAGGTGCATTCGTTCAAAGTACCGTTTTTCTGTGCTTTTAGGATTGAATAGGTCACAATCATGTTGACAGGCAGGTTTAACTCTGAGAATAAGCCGTAAAGTTAACTTGAGAAGACCCACAGTATTGGTTTTCTCCAGCACCTGCAGAACATAGCATTTGAAATGTTTTATATTGATGCAGATTTTTGTTGTCATTCAGGTTTGCCCTCATTGTAAAACTGTCTATACTAATAATTTTGCTTTATTGCTAACACAACCTCCACGAATTCCATTAAGGCCCAACTGTCAGAAACAGATGCCTTTTGTTTGTGTGTGTGTGTGTGTGTGTGTGTGTGTGTGTGTGTGTGTGTGTGTGTGTGTGTGTGTGTGTGTGTGTGTGTGTGTGTGTGTGTGTGTGTGTGTGTGTGTGCGTGCGTGTCTTTGCATTCGTGTCACATATTAGCAGCACTCAAAGGGAACTGAGCAGTAAACCAGTTCACACGGTAGTTTGCCATTAAGCCATGCTAAGGGTGTGTGTATTCTCCATAACTCACAGGGTGCAGTGGGCTGGCTCTGATGCTCCTGCTGCTGCATATGAACAGAACACAACCCCTGGTGCACTTAGTGAGACGATCCCAGAATATAAATGAGATGAGTAGTACTCCATGATCCCACCGACGTCCTCCCCTCCCTTGTCTGTGGTTACCTTAGAGTAGTCAAACCTGGGAAAGGAGATCCCCATGTCTCCCTTTGTCGAACATCTCCTCTCCCTCCCTCCCTCCCCTAACGTGTACTCTCTCTCTCCCTCGCTCCTCTGTCCCCCTTTGTCTTTCAGTGCCTAGCCTCTCCCTCACTCGTCCCATTAAACATCCTTGTTTTACCACCTAGGAGCCTCTTGGCGTTGGCCTGTAACATCGTCCAGCTGCTCCCTCCATCCCTTCGTGTCTCAGCTTTGACGGGTCATCGCTCACCCAACTACCATAGGGACAAAGCTTCTCACATCTCCCACTAAGACGACACCTCTCTCTGGACCTCCACAGGGCCAAGAAAGTTCCAGCAGAACTTACAGTAATGGGCCCTGAATAGTGTCTGCTTAGGATACAGTGAGGGAAAAAAGTATTTGATCCCCTGCTGATTTTGTACGTTTGCCCACTGACAAAGAAAGGATCAGTCTATAATTTTAATGGTAGGTTTATTTGAACAGTGAGAGACAGAATAACAACAAAAAATCATCCAGAAAAAACATGTAAAAAATGTTATAAATTGATTTTCATTTTAATGAGGGAAATAAGTATTTGACCCCCTCTCAATCAGAAAGATTTCTGATTCCCAGGTGTCTTTATACAGGTAACGAGCTGAGATTAGGAGCACACTCTTAAAGGGAGTGCTCCTAATCTCAGCTTGTTACCTGTATAAAAGTCACCTGTCCACAGAAGCAATCAATCAATCAGATTCCAAACTCTCCACCATGGCCAAGACCAAAGAGCTCTCCAAGGATGTCAGGGACAAGATTGTAGACCTACACAAGGCTGGAATGGGCTACAAGACCATCGTCAAGCAGCTTGGTGAGAAGGTGACAACAGTTGGTGCGATTATTCGCAAATGGATGAAACACAAAAGAACTGTCAATCTCCCTCGGCCTGGGGCTCCATGCAAGATCTCACCTCGTGGAGTTGCAATGATCATGAGAACGGTGAGGAATCAGCCCAGAACTACATGGGAGGATCTTGTCAATGATCTCAAGGCAGCTGGGACCATAGTCACCAAGAAAACAATTGGTAACACACTACGCCGTGAAGGACTGGAATCCTGCAGCGCCCGCAAGGTCCCCCTGCTCAAGAAAGCACATATACATGCCCGTCTGAAGTTTGCCAATGAACATCTGAATGAATCAGAGGACAACTGGGTGAAAGTGTTGTGGTCAGATGAGACCAAAATGGAGCTCTTTGGCATCAACTCAACTCGCTGTGTTTGGAGGAGGAGGAATGCTGCCTATGACCCCAAGAACACCATCCCCTCCATCAAACATGGAGATGGAAACATTATGCTTTGGGGGTGTTTTTCTGCTAAGGGGACAGGACAACTTCATTGCATCAAAGGGACGATGGACGGGGCCATGTACCGTCAAATCTTGGGTGAGAACCTCCTTCCCTCAACCAGGGCATTGAAAATGGGTCGTGGATTGGTATTCCAGCATGACAATGACCCAAAACACACGGCCAAGGCAACAAAGTAGTGGCTCAAGAAGAAGCACATTAAGGTCCTGGAGTGGCCTAGCCAGTCTCCAGACCTTAATCCCATAGACAATCTGTGGAGGGAGCTGAAGGTTCGAGGCTGACGTTTCCGCAACTCGAACCTTCAGCTCCCTCCACAGATTTTCTATGGGATTAAGGTCTGGAGACTGGACTTGGAGAAGATCTGCAAGGAGGAGTGGGACAAAATCCCTCCTGAGATGTGTACAAACCTGATGGCCAACTACAAGAAATGTCTGACCTCTGTGATTGCCAACAAGGGTTTTGCCACCAAGTACTAAGTCATGTTTTGCAGAGGGGTCAAATACTTATTTCCCTCATTAAAATGCAAATCATTATATAACGTTTTTGAAATGCGTTTTTCTGGATTTTTTTGTTTTGTTGTTATTCTGTCTCTCACTGTTCAAATAAACCTACCATTAAAATGATAGTCTGATCATTTCTTTGTCAGTGGGCAAACATACAAAATCAGCAGGGGATCAAATACTTTTTCCCCTCACTGTAGATTATGACGGAGCACCAGTGAGCGGTGTTGCCACATTACAGTCCCTGGGTACACTGCTGGGTCTTGGCTGATAGGGACTGAGACAGGCCCTTTAGGACTGCAATGGCTCAAGACTATTGCGCCACATTCCAGTGCAGACGCTAGCAAGCAAAATCATATCACCTCTACTGATGATTTCTATCCTCCAAACCCATGGTGTCAAACACTTCAAAATGAGATGTTTGGAGAAACAGAACGATACTGAGCAGGAGTCAACCCGGGGTGTCAAAAACACTTGTGACTTTTGGAGAAACGTGAATAAACGTCTAATTCTGTAGTGAGACTGAGAGCCTGTGTGAACGTGTGTGTGTGTGTGTGTGTGTGTGTGTGTGATAGAGAAAGAGAGTACAGAATCTTTATTATTCTCCTTGTGAATGAACACAAGCATACACATGTATGCTATAGAATGGAAAAAGCCATACAGCTAAATAAAACAGTTGAATGTTTTAACTAGATTCAAACAAATACAGAAAAACACTCCCTCTAATTGAATTGCTGTTTCAATGGTTTAACAAGAGTGCTGTGGCATTGTACTATGTAATTATTCTATTTCCATGAAATATTCAACATCTCCCAAAACAGTTAAACATCCAATGACTTGGAATATGCAAACAGAGTGAAGGTGGGTCCGCCTTTGAATCTCTGTAGGGGAGAGTGGGGTAAGTTGAGCCATTTTTCACATTCAGCATCCCCCAGTCAAAGGAAATATAATATTCTTTATAACAAAGATATCGACATCTACAGGTATTTCAGGATGTTGTGTATCAATGGAAATAATCAGAATTCATGTAAACATTACAGTTTTGAAAACACTCCGTCCCTCGTCCCATTATACATCCTTGTCTTACCACCTAGGAGTCTCTTGACGTTGGCCTGTAACAGTGTCCAGCTGCTCCCTCCATACCTTCCTGTGTCTGCACTGACAGGTCATCGCTTACCCCATCACTATAGGGACGAAGCTTCTCACATCTCCCACTAAGACGACACCTCTCTCTGGACCTCCACGGGTCCAGGAAAGTTCCAGCAGAACTTACAGTAATGGGCCCTGAATAGTGTCTGCTTAGGATAGATTAGGACGGAGCACCAGTGAGCGGTGTTGCCACATTACAGTCCCTGGGTACACTGCTGGGCCTTGGCTTATAGGGACTGAGAAAGGCTCATTAGTACTGCAATGTGAATGTCTCAATTGCACCACATCCCAGTAAAGATGCTGACAAGCAAAATCATATTCCCTCTACTGATGATTTCTATCCTCCAAATTCATGTCCGTAGAGAAAGGCAGTGCCAAAACTGACTTAGAGTTGAGGTGCAGCCGAAATGCAAGATTTGCATTGGAAAACAGGTGCCGCCCTCCCACATATGCCACAACCATTCTTACACCAGGCCAATCCAACTAGCCAGAGGTAATCCACACCGCCAACATGTGAATTCATTCCAACATGTGAGCTCATAGATTATGGATGGAGCCTGCGGTATGGAGCCATGTCCCGCCATGCATATTTCAGGAGGACCATGGGAAGATCCCGTAGTTCTCCAGGCGGCATCGAGTGAGCAGTTCGTGGGGATTGTAGTCGTTAATAATACCCCTGGATTGCATTGGTAACCACCCGTGGCACAAAGCGCTATCAGTCCGCTGACATCGGCTTCAAAATAGAGAGATAAAACGCTGTAGATAATGTAGGATTTCTATTATTATACATCTTCATAGGGCTGCCTAGCAAATACTGTCAGAGTAGGAAGGCCTGGAAGGGGTGTTTTCTAAGGAAAGGTTATACGTTAAGCTTAAATACTATGATCTATCAATTTAGAGGAACAGTATTTGTCTTTTTTTTTATTCAGTTTCAAAAGAAAAGAACCAGCTGGATATGTTAAAGAACCAACACGCCCATCATCAGCTAACAACCAAATAACCGTGGATCTTTTTCATGTAATGATGAATGCAGGCTACATAATGAATGTACATAGATAATTGAGGTATGAATTCATGTGGGATTAGAAGCAAAACATTCGCAACATTTCTATATGATGCCTCGGCACATCTGGCCTATTTTCCTACGTGCTGTTGTGTGGCTACGCTGTTCTACCCGCCTTCATTTCATGTTCGCTTTCAGCTTTACATCTCCCTGTTCTCTGTTTAATACCAGATTTGACGCTCCGCTCGCCGCTCCGAGGTTGTTTTTATTCATTTGCCATAGATCTGTTGAGAGAGTGCTGCTGCCTCATTAGCCGTTTCATCTGTGAAAAATGAATTTGTGATGAAGGCTGTTTCATATCTGTTCTGCTTGACGGGCATGGGGGGGACGGAGCTCTGGAAAGCAAAGCATTGTAGGCTATAGTTTATCTTTTGGTAACATTTCTCGGCGAGCTTCACCAAGGTGAGGCCTGCAGTTGTGTCTAGAACTGTATCCAATACTTTACCATGCTTTGTACAAGGTTTTGCTCCTTTTTTCTTGATTCATGCTGTAAACATCTACCTTGAATGTGTGTATCCTACCCACCCTCCATTAGGTGTCTCATCCCTCCTTCTGTAGTAAGGGGTGGAGCCAGGGCTGAAACAATTCTATAGAGGGAGATAAATCCAGCATCATTACGACACAAATCACCATAGATAATGGACCTTCCCCGGCCCAGCCCAGCCCAATAGCAACCCCACCAGGAGGAGGGGAGAGAGGGGATGAATGTAAACCACTAAGCCCACCTCGGTGTGTCCGAGTCCAGCCTTCCACAAAGGGAGAGTGCGGTCTCTCTGGAGGAGGCTGGAGGAGATGACTAATTACAGTGATGGGGGGGCTACACAGATGGGTCCCCTCCCCTCAACTCCCTTTACCTCTTGTTCAGCCAAACCCCTATTCTCTTTCTCCTGTGAGAGAAAGAGAGAGACCGAGACAAAGAGAGAGAGAGAGAGTGAAGGCGAAGGAGAAGGGCCAAAGCCTCTGTTTTGGCAGGCCCACTCAGGAGCGCTGAAGAGCGAAGGCTCCCTATTCAGGGCGTGCCACAGAGAGGGCCTGTTCCCACCGCTGCTTTCACACAGGCAGAGTGGGGGGCAGCATTATGGGGGGGGGTCCTTACACTCCTTTCTGAAAGGTAGAACAGAACAGGAGGGCTCTCCTCTAGTTTACCCTCTCTCTCTTTCCTCGTTCTCTCTCTCTTTCCTCTCTCTCTCTCTGACCAGCCTGTGTTTCAGGACTACCTCCACTCTGCCTGCTCCTCCCGGTGCCATGGATACAGCCCTATTTTCTGATTAAATGGGGGCGAAGCCCGACCCCCGTCAATAACCCTGAATGAGATGGTGTGTAGAGAAGAGAACGATATAAAGGCCCATGTAAGAGGGCATGTACAGACTGGGGTTCCCCTCCTGGCCAATCAGTTAAAAGGATTCAAAATAACATCGTTTTTTTCAGTTGCCCTGCTTTTATTAACAGTATTCTCTTTGTGTGTGTGTGTGTGTGTGTGTGTGTGTGTGTGTGTGTGTGTGTGTGTGTGTGTGTGTGTGTGTGTGTGTGTGTGTGTGTGTGTGTGTGTGTGTGTGTGTGTGTGTAGAATAGAGAGAGTACAGAATCTTTATTATTCTCCTTGTGAATGAACACAAGCGTACGCCTGTATGCTATAGAATGCAAAAAGCCGTATGACCACAAGACAGTTGAATGTTTAACTAGATTCAAACAAAAACAGAAAAACACTCCCCCTAATTTAATTCCTGTTTCAAATGTTTAACAAGAGCGTTGTGGCATTGTACTATGTAATTATTCTTCCATTAAATATTCAAGATTTCCAAAAACAGTTCAAAACATTTAGTGCTATGGAATGTGCAAACAGAGTGAATGTGGTCCGACATAGTGTCTGTAGTCGGAACACATTATCCACACGATGACTCATCCATCTTTTAAATGAATGAGGAAATGTTCAGCCCTTGATTGTTAGAGCAGTTTGGAGAAGACCCATAAAAACTATTTACTTTTTAAACAGCTTTGACTTCCATAACTCAGCGCAGCACTCTCTCTGATTTTAAAGGTGCAATTTGGGATATTTGCTGTTTCATATTTGGTGGTGGGCTAATGTTGAGCTTTAACACAAATCCCAGATTGTATCTTTAAGATCCAAGCTGCCTTAAACTGCTGTTGTCATGTTCATTGGGGCACATAATGGAAAACATTTAAATGTTGTGCAATGGAAAAAGAAAACGGGCATTTCATATTGGACAAGTCCAGGTGGTAGGCTAGTCCCTCCCTGTTTAAAAAAATAAATAAAAATGTTCACCTTAATTTAACTAGGCCATTGTGGCGAAATAATTACAATTTAGCAATTAAACATGGAGTGATAGATGTGCAGAAGATGAATGTGCAAGTAGAGATACTGGGTGCAAAGGAGCAAAGAAATAAATAACAGTATGGGGATGAGGTAGTTGGGTGGGCTATTTACAGATAGGCTATGTACAGATGCAATGATCTGTAATCTGCACTGACAGCTGATGCTTAAAGTTAGTGAGGGAGATATGAGTCGCCAGCTTCAGTGATTTTTGAAATTTGTTCCAGTCATTGGCAGCAGAGAACTGGAAGGAAAGGCGGCCAAATGAGGAGTTGGCTTTGGGGGTGACCAGTGAAATATACCTGCTGGAGCGTGTGCTACAGGTGGGTTCTACTATGGTGACCAGTGAGCTGAGATAAGGCGGGGATTTACCTAGCAAAGACTTATAGATGACCTGGAGCCAGTGGGTTTGGCGACGAATATGAAGCGAGGGCCAGCCAACGAGAGCATACAGGTCGCAGTGGTGGATACTATATGGGGCTTTGGTGACAAAACGGATGGCATTGTGATAGACTGCATCCAATTTGCTGAGTAGCCAGTTTCCTTCCATTTAGTGCCTGATGAACGTGAGCATAGCCCTTCTAAGGATATATAAAATTGTAACGCCACTCTGTCACGACCCAGTTCAAAAGACGACAGAACAAATGACACTTGTAGACGCATTAAGTGGCAACATTTAGGCGGCTGCACCCTGCCACCCCGAAGCACTCCGGAAGTCGGCATACGTTGTACCTACATACAACGTATGGGAAAGTAGTCAGACCCCTTCCCTTTTTCCATTTGTTTCCCCATTACAGCCTTATTATAAAATGGATTAAATAAAAACTATTCCTCATCAATCTACACACAATACCCCATAATGACGAAGCTAAAACAGATTTTAGGACATTTTTGCACATTTATACAAATAAAAAAAACGGAAATACCTAATTTACATTAGTATTCAGAACCGTCGCTATGAGACTCGAAATTGAGCTCAGGTGTATCCTGTTTCCATTGATCATCCTTAAGATGTTTCTACAAGTTGATTGGAGTCCACCTGTGGTAAATTCAATTGATTGGACATGATTTGGAAAGTCACACACCTGTCTATATAAGGTCCCACAGTTGACAGTGCATGTCAGAGCAAAAACCAAGCCATGAGGTCGAAGGAATTGTCCGAGAGCTCTGAGACAGGATTGTGTTTGAGGCACAAATCTGGGGAAGGGTAGCAAAACATTTCTGCAGCATTGAAGGTCCCCAAGAACACAGTATTTTCCATCATTCATAAATGGAAGAAGTTTGGAACTACCAAGACTCTTCCTATAGCTGGCCGCCTTGCTAAACTGAGCAATTGGGGGAGAAGGGCCTTGGTCAGGGTGGTGACCAAGAACCCGCTGGTCCCTCTGACAGAGCTCCAGAGTTCCTCTGTGGAGATGGGAAATGGGGATACCTAGTCAGTTGTACAACTAAATGCCTTCAACTGAAATGTGTCTTCCGCATTTAACCCAACCCCTCTGAGAGAACCTTCCAGAAGGACATCCATCTCTTCAGCATTCCACCAATAAGGCCTTTATGGTACAGTGGCCAGACGGAAGCCACTCTTCAGTAAAAGGCACATGACAGCCCGCTTGGAGTTTGCCAAAAGGCACCTAAAGGACTTCCAGACCATGAGAAACGAGATTCTCTGGTCTAATGAAACCAAGATTAAACTCTTTGACCTGAATGCCAAGCGTCACGTCTGGAGGAAATTTGGGACCATCCCTAAGTTGAAGGATGGTGGTGGCAGCATCATGCTGTGGGGATGTTTTTCAGCGGCAGGGACTGGGAGACTAGTCAGGCTTGAGGGAAAGATGAACGGAGCAAAGTACAGAGAGATCCTTGATGAAAACCTGCTCCAGAGTGCTCAAGACCTCCGACTGGGGTGAAGGTTTACCTTACAACAGGACAACAACCCTAAGCACACAGCCAAGACAACGCAGGAGTGGCTTTGGGAGAAGTCTCTGAATGTCCTTGAGTGGTCCAGCCGGAGCCTGGACTTGAACCCGATCGAACGTCTCTGGAGAGACCTGAAAATAGCTGTGCAGCGATGCTCCCCATCCAACCTGAGAGAGCTTGAGAGGATCTGCAGAGAAGAATGGGAGAAACTTCCTAAATACAGGTGTGCCAAGTTTATAGTGTCATATCCAAGAAGACTCGAGGCTGTAGTCGCTGCCAAAGGTGCTTCAACAAAGTACTGAGTAAAGGGTCTGAATACTTGTGTAAATGTGATCTTTCAGTTTTTTATTTTGTAATACATTATCAAACATTTCTAAAAAACGTTTTTTGCTTTGTCATTATGGGTTATTGTGTGTAGATTGATGAGGGGGAAAAAAAACATTTAATCAATTTTAGAATAAGGCTGTAATATAACAAAATGTAGAAAAAGTCAATGGGTCTGAATACTTTTCGAATGCACTGTACATTAGAGCTGAATCAATAGGCTCAATGGCCTCCTAACCGTTGCTAATTGCCCGTGCTATGATGCACTGTCTAAATATTTCCAATTAGCTTTCAGCTGCAAAATTAGTCATTTTAAAGCATTCGTTTAACTAATTAATGACACAAGGAAGTGAAAGTATAGTGTTGTAATAGTTTGATCTAGCCGAGGAGAAAACGTCTAACGAGGACACCACAAACAATGTGTGTCGTTTCATCTTCTGTTAATTGATAACCTGTAAAATGACTTTAAACTGTAGTGTGGTGATTATTACAGGAGCCTGCCGACACCTCAGCAAATGTGTGTGTACGGCAAAGAGAAATGTTTCTTCGATAATAACGTTTTCCCCCTCAAGTGTCTGAGAAGTACCAATACCCGCTCATAGAAAATAGACAGATGGAAGGAGAGAGAGAATATAAATGTTTCAGCGATAAGTGTCTCAGAAGTTGTCAAGGGAGAGGGGGGGGGGGAAGGCAGGAGAGAGAGAGAGGGAGCGAGAGACTAGAGGATTCAGACACTCAGCAGAGCTTATGTTGAATTCAGATTTCAGATCCCTTTCATGAGTCTGGGATGGGGGCGAGAACGGTCCCAAAATACCACAAATACCTTCCACTTCAAAATCCCCCACAAAGACCCAGATATCCACTTTTGTTACATTGCAGATACCCACTTTCTCAAACTCCCGAGACACCCGGGTAACCACTTTTTAAACCACTCACATGCCAAATAGCCTACCATTCAAACCCTTCAGACTTAGTACCAGATATTCCCATCCAGCAGTCTCATTAAAACTACTCTACACTGATACCATAAAGTATTTACTGCTGATGCTAAACCGCTCTATATTGAACCTCTGTGGTAACAAACAGCGGGACTCTGTACTTGCAGTGCCATACTCGAGCTTTGAGAAACCTTCTGGCACGAGTTACAAAGAGATGAATGCCATTTTTATCTCTGACTACCTTCCACCTGAAAAAGAAACTCTCACGCCATGAATGGTTAGGAACACCAGGGCTGTGTTATATTGTGTTCCCCTGACTCGACACAGGCGGGAGATGTTCTATATCGACTCAGGGGAATACAAAAGAACATGGCCCCCTTGGCCCTGTTGTTCCTAACCATTAATGGAGTGAGGGGTTCTCTTTCAGGTGGAAGGTAGTCAGAGATAAAAAACCCTCTTTGTAACTTGTGCCAAAATGTTTCTCAAAGCTGAAGAATGTCAGTGAATTTTGGGGGTTTGATCATCTCATAGACTACTAGCTACTTTCTTTTCGAAGTGTCCCTTTATGTCATCTCAGAGATTAAAAGCTTATATAAATGTTCCATTCCAGTAACCACATTTCCATCCAGTTTTTATTTGAGTAAACTCATACCGAATAAAAAAACATCACAATAGCTGTGATGGAAACAGGACGTTTCGGTCCAATTTTATAAATGCCGACCGGTAATTTGTTCGTTCGACACGATGGGATCTTTTTGTGCTGGTAAAATTAATTATGCGAGAGATGGCAGTGGAAATATTGATATAAAATACAACATATCGAAGTAAACTTGGGAGTCAGGCGAAGTGACTTGGGAAACTATGCAGTTTATTAGGCTACAGATTAAATAACTTCACAGGGTGGTGAAGTGCACGGTGATCTTGATGCTGCTTTCCAATAAATATCGAGGGTCTGATACTGGTACCACGATGATCGATGCTTGACTGCCGTTTGACGAATACAAATATTTTAGCTCATATCCATAATAATCTCATTATGTAGACTGGCCTACCCACACTTTATCTGTGAGCTGTTGGCTAGAGCGCACATGCCAAGACAAGAGTAGGCACATTTGCTATTTAACGCAAGTTTTTGTGACAAAACTATCCGTAGAGTTGAAAATGCGATGGAAACACATTGAACTTTAGATTTTTATTCGGTACATGAAAACTTCAGCGAAAAAGTAAATGTTCTGTGAACTACATCCTCACATACGGATTTGTATCTGCAAGAAGTCTGTTTGGTGGAAAAACACCACTGGTGGGGAAAATCTGGACATTTTCTTAATGCGATTTTTGAACATTTACTTGAAAATCTGTCGCCAAATGGATGGAAACCGAGCTATGATCAAATTAAGCAATAAGGTCTGAGGGGTGTGGTATATGGTCAATATACCATGGCTAAGGGCTGTTCTTAACCACGACGCAACGCGGAGTGCCTGGACACAGCCCTTCGCCGAAATTCAAAAATCGCAAACAGATTTTTAATACAACCCCGCGGTGCCTTATTGATATTATAAACTATTTACCAATGGAATTAGAGCAGTAAAAATAAGTGTTTTGTCATACCAGTAGTATACAGTCTGATATACCAGAGCTGTCAGCCAATCAGCATTCAGGGCTCAAACCACCCAGTTTATAATATGTTCTAACTTAGTGATAGTGGGAATGTATTTAATAACCTAGCTATAGTAGGAGTGTATTTAATATGATATAACCTAGCTATACTAGGAGTGTATTTAATAACATAGTTATAGTAGGACTGTATTTAATATTATCTAACCTAGCTATAGTAGGAGTGTATTTAATAACCTAGCTATAGTAGGAGTGTATTTAATATGATCTAACCTAGCTATAGTAGGAGTGTATTTAATATTATCTAACCTAGCTATAGTAGGAGTGTATTTAATAACCTAGCTATAGTAGGAGTGTATTTAATATGATCTAACCTAGCTATAGTAGGAGTGTATTTAATATGATCTAACCTAGCTATAGTAGGAGTGTATTTAATAACCTAGCTATAGTAGGAGTGTATTTAATATGATATAACCTAGCTATAGTAGGAGTGTATTTAATAACCTAGATATAGAAGTGTATTTAATATGATCTAACCTAGCTATAGTAGGAGTGTATTTAATAACCTAGCTATAGTAGGAGTGTATTTAATATGATATAACCTAGCTATAGTAGGAGTGTATTTAATAACCTAGCTATAGTAGGAGTGTATTTAATAACCTAGCTATAGTAGGAGTGTATTTAATATGATATAACCTAGCTATAGTAGGAGTGTATTTAATAACCTAGCTATAGTAGGAGTGTATTTAATAACCTAGCTATAGTAGGAGTGTATTTAATAACCTAGCTATAGTAGGAGTGTATTTAATATGATATAACCTAGCTATAGTAGGAGTGTATTTAATAACCTAGATATAGAAGTGTATTTAATATGATCTAACCTAGCTATAGTAGGAGTGTATTTAATAACCTAGCTATAGTAGGAGTGTATTTAATATGATCTAACCTAGCTATAGTAGGAGTGTATTTGATGTGATCTAACCTAGCTATAGTAGGAGTGTATTTAATATGATCTAACCTAGCTATAGTAGGAGTGTATTTAATATGATCTAACCTAGCTATAGTAGGAGTGTATTTAATATGATCTAACCTAGCTATAGTAGGAGTGTAATTAATAACCTAGCTATAGTAGGAGTGTATTTAATATGATCTAACCTAGCTATAGTAGGAGTGTAATTAATAACCTAGCTATAGTAGGAGTGTATTTAATATGATATAACCTAGCTATAGTAGGAGTGTATTTAATAACCTAGATATAGAAGTGTATTTAATATGATCTAACCTAGCTATAGTAGGAGTGTATTTAATAACCTAGCTATAGTAGGAGTGTATTTAATAACCTAGCTATACTAGGAGTGTATTTACGATGATCTAACCTAGCGATAGTAGGAGTGTATTTAATAACCTAGCTAAAGTAGGAGTGTATTTAATAACCTAGCTATAGTAGGAGTGTATTTAATAACCTAGCTATACTAGGAGTGTATTTAATATGATCTAACCTAGCTATAGTAGGAGTGTATTTAATACCCTAGCTATAGTAGGAGTGTATTTAATAACCTAGCAATACTAGGAGTGTATTTACTATGATCTAACCTAGCTATACTAGGAGTGTATTTAATAACATAGTTATAGTAGGACTGTATTTAATATTATCTAACCTAGCTATAGTAGGAGTGTATTTAATATGATATAACCTAGCTATAGTAGGAGTGTATTTAATAACCTAGCTAAAGTAGGAGTGTATTTAATAACCTAGCTATAGTAGGAGTGTATTTAATAACCTAGCTATAGTAGGAGTGTATTTAATATGATATAACCTAGCTATAGTAGGAGTGTATTTAATAACCTAGATATAGAAGTGTATTTAATATGATCTAACCTAGCTATAGTAGGAGTGTATTTAATAACCTAGCTATAGTAGGAGTGTATTTAATAACCTAGCTATAGTAGGAGTGTATTTAATAACATAGCTATAGTAGGAGTGTATTTGATATGATCTAACCTAGCTATAGTAGGAGTGTATTTAATATGATCTAACCTAGCTATAGTGGGAGTGTAATTAATAACCTAGCTATACTAGGAGTGTATTTACTATGATCTAACCTAGCTATAGTAGGAGTGTATTTAATAACCTAGCAATACTAGGAGTGTATTTACTATGATCTAACCTAGTTATAGTAGGAGTGTAATTAATAACCTAGCTATACTAGGAGTGTATTTACTATGATCTAACCTAGCTATAGTAGGAGTGTATTTAATAACCTAGCTATAGTAGGGTGTATTTAATATGATCTAACCTAGCTATAGTAGGAGTGTATTTAATAACCTCGATATAGAAGTGTATTTACTATGATCTAACCTAGCTATAGTAGGAGTGTATTTAATAACCTAGCTATAGTAGGAGTGTATTTGATGTGATCTAACCAAGCTATAGTAGGAGTGTAATTAATAACCTAGCTATAGTAGGAGTGTATTTAATATGATCTAACCTAGCTATAGTAGGAGTGTATTTAATAACCTAGATATAGAAGTGTATTTAATATGATCTAACCTAGCTATAGTAGGAGTGTATTTAATAACCTAGCTAAAGTAGGAGTGTATTTAATATGATCTAACGTAGCTATAGTAGGAGTGTAATTAATAACCTAGCTATAGTAGGAGTGTAATTAATAACCTAGCTATAGTAGGAGTGTATTTAATAACCTAGCTAAGGTAGGAGTGTATTTAATAACATAGCTATAGTAGGAGTGTATTTAATAACCTAGCTATACTATGAGTGTATTTAATATGATCTAACCTAGCTATAGTAGGAGTGTATTTAATAACCTAGCAATAGTAGGAGTGTATTTATTATGATCTAACCTAGCTATAGTAGGAGTGTATTTAATAACCTAGCTATAGTAGGAGTGTATTTAATAACCTAGCTTTAGTAGGAGTGTATTTAATATGATCTAACCTAGCTATACTAGGAGTGTATTTAATATGATCTAACCTAGCTATAGTAGGAGTGTAATTAATAACCTAGCTATAGTAGAAGTGTATTTAATAACATAGCTATAGTAGGAGTGTATTTAATATGATCTAACCTAGCTATAGTAGGAGTGTAATTAATAACCTAGCTATAGTAGAAGTGTATTTAATAACCTAGCTATAGTAGGAGTGTATTTAATAACCTAGCTATACTAGGAGTGTATTTAGTATGATCTAACCTAGCTATAGTAGGAGTGTATTTAATAACCTAGATATAGGAGTGTATTTTATATGATCTAACCTAGCTATAGTAGAAGTGTACTGAATATGATCTAACCTAGCTATAGTAGGAGTGTATTTGATATGATCTAACCTAGCTATAGTAGGAGTGTAATTAATAACCTAGCTATAGTAGGAGTGTATTTAATATGATCTAACCTAGCTATAGTAGGAGTGTATTTAATAACCTAGCTATAGTAGGAGTGTATTTAATAACCTAGCTATAGTAGGAGTGTATTTAATATGATCTAACCTAGCTATAGTAGGAGTGTATTTAATAACCTAGCTAAAGTAGGAGTGTATTTAATAACCTAGCTATAGTAGGAGTGTAATTAATAACCTAGCTATAGTAGGAGTGTATTTAATAACCTAGCTATAGGAGTGTATTTAATATGATCTAACCTAGCTATAGTAGGAGTGTATTTAATAACCTAGCTATAGTAGGAGTGTATTTAATATGATGTAACCTAGCTATAGTAGGAGTGTATTTAATAACCTAGCTAAAGTAGGAGTGTATTTAATAACCTAGCTATACTAGGAGTGTATTTAATATGATCTAACCTAGCTATAGTAGGAGTGTATTTAATAACCTAGCTTTAGTAGGAGTGTATTTAATATGATCTAACCTAGCTATAGTAGGAGTGTATTTAATATGATCTAACCTAGCTAGTTTCGTAGTTTGAAAGGACATGTGTAGTTTGACTGGAAAAGTGTCTCTCAGATTTATTTTCAGAAACTGGAGGCTGGTGGGAGGAACTATAGGAGGACGGGCTATTGTAATGGCTGCAATGGAAGGGAGTCAACATGTGGTTCCCATATCTTGGATACCGTTCCATTTATACTATTCCAGCCATTACAATGAGCCTGTCCTCCTATATCTCCTCCCACCCACCTCTGGTGTGTGTGTGTGTGTGTGTGTGTGTGTGTGTGTGTGTGTGTGTGTGTGTGTGTGTGTGTGTGTGTGTGTGTGTGTGTGTGTGTGTGTGTGTGTGTGTGTGCTAAGATATAAGTGAGAGATACAGTTGAAGTAGGAAGTTTACATACACCTTAGCCAAATACATTTAAACTCAGTTTTTCACAATTCCTGACATTTAATCCTAGTAACAATTCCCTGTTTTAGGTCAGTTAGGATCACCACTTTATTTTAAGAATGTGAAATGTCAGAATAATAGTAGAAAGAAGGATTTATTTCAGCTTTTATTTCTTTCAGCACATTCCCAGTGGGTCAGAAGTTTACATGCACTCAATTAGTGTTTGGTAGCATTGCCTTTAAATTGTTTAACCTAGGTCAACAGTTTCGGGTAGCTGATAATGGAATTTATATGTTTAGAGTAATGACTAAAGAATTCCACCCTGAAACCATATAATTGTATGAAATGTATTAGAATCATAAAACTATAATCTGATGATGTGTGTAGTTTTAGTCAGAATTAGAACAAGGACCTTTTGCTGCTTTTTAGTATGGAAGCAGGGTGCAAGTGTGAAACAAATGATAAGAGGAGCTATCGACAGACAAGTTGTACTACTGTTTTCCTTACAGGACATTCTGTCTCACCCGTGGAGTGGAGAAACTGTTAGGCTTGCAGAAGATTATGAAACATGTTGCAGATTAAAGAAACCGACTGTGGAAAAACACCCACTGTCTGAGCAAGGCGAAGCTTAAGATTTGAACTTGTTTGTGTGTGTGTTATAAAGACTGTATTTGCATTTTGGATTTCAGAACGTTCTCTGAATAAACTGTACAGACCTTTTGCATAAACTGAGTCTTTGCCTATTTATTATTAAACCCAGGGTCTTACAAACCTCAGGGATTGGTCAAAGCTTAAATAATTGTTAGTTATCATCATTGGGATTGAAAATTCTCGTGACAGTAGCCTTCCACAAGCTTCCCACAATAAGTTAGGTGAACTTTGGCCCATTCCTCCTTACAGAGCTGGTGTAACTGAGTCAGGTTTGTAGGCCTCCTTGCTCGCACACACTTTTTCAATTCTGCTCACAGATTTTCTATAGGATTGAGGTCAGGGCTTTGTAATGGCCACTCCAATACCTTGACTTTACTGTCCTTAAGCCATTTTGCCACAACTTTGGAAGTATTCTTTGGGTCATTGTCCATTTGGAAGACCCATTTGCGACCAAGCTTTAACTTCCTGACTGATGTCTTGAGATGTTGCTTAAATATATCCACATAATTTTCCTCCTCATGATGCCGTCTATTTTGTGAAGTGCACCAGTCCCTCCTGCAGCAAAGCACACCCACAACATGATGCCGCCACCCCCGTGCTTCACGGTTGAGATGGTGTTCTTTGGCTTGCAAGCCTCCCCATTTTTCCTCCAAACATAACGATGGTCATTATGGCCAAACAGTTCTATTTTTGTTTCATCAGACCAGAGGACATTTCTCCAAAAAGTACGATCTTTGTCCCCATGTGCAGTTGCAAACCGTAAGTCTGGCTTTTTTTGTCGGTTTTGGAGCAGTGGCTTCTTCTGCGCAGTCTTTCAGGTTATGTCGATATAGGACTCGTTTTACTGTGGATACAGATACTTTTGTACCTGTTTCCTCCAGCATCTTCACAAGGTCTTTTGCTGTTGTTCTGGGATTGACTTGCACTTTTCGCACCAAAGTACGTTCGTCTCTAGCAGACAGAATGCGTCTCCTTCCTGAGCTGTATGACGGCTGCGTGGTCCCATGGTGTTTATACTTGCGTACTATTGTTTGTACAGATGAACGTGATACCTTCAGGTGTTTGGAAATTGCTCACAAGGATGAACCAGACTTGTGGAGGTCTACAATTTTTTTCTGGGTTCTTGGCTGATTTCTTTTGGTTTTCCCATGATGTCAAGCAGAGGCACTGAGTGTGAAGGTAGGACTTGAAATACATCCACAGGTACACCTCCAATTGACTCAAATGATGTCAATTAGCCTATCAGAAGCTTCTAAAGCCATGACATAATTTTCTGGAATTTTCCAAGTTGTTTAAAGGCACAGTCAACTTAGTGTATGTAAACTTCTGACCCACTGGAATTGTGATTCAGTGAATTATAAGTGAAATAATCTGTCTGTAAACAATTGTTGGAAAAATTACTTGTGTCATGCACAAAGTAGACGTCCTAACCGACTTGCCAAAACTATAGTTTGTTAACAAGAAATGTGTTGAGTGGTTGAAAAACGAGTTTTAATGACTCCAACCTAAGTGTATGTAAACTTCCGACTTCAACTGTAAGTTTTCTCTAAGAAGATCGTAACATTACTGTGTGGAATTGCCCGTAACGTAACTTTTGGATTACTTAAACTCAGTAACAATCTAATTACTTTCAGTTACTTTTGGATTACTTTACCCTTAAGAGGCATTAGAACAGGGGTAGGCAACCATGTTCCTGGAGTGCTGCAGGATTTTGTTCCAACTAGGCAGCACACCTGACCAACTGAGCTAATTGATCAGTTCAGTGATTGCCTAAATTCAACACACCTGGTCTTCCAGGTCGGTTAAATCAAAAACATGAAGTGCTGCGGCACTCCAGGACCAGGGTTGCATTAGAAGAAGACTAAAAGGATCCATCAAACGCATTTGGTGTGTCATCATAGTGGCCTCTGACTTGTGGTTAGACTTGCTCAGATGGAACAAACTTCAACTTTCTCCTTTTTTCATTGCTTAATTGAATGTCCTTGAGAAAACAGAAAGGTGTTATAAGGAGCAGGTGTCATCCGAGAAGTAATCATCTACAAAAATATAAATGCAACATGTAAAGTGCTGGTCCCATGTTTCATGAGCTGAAATAAAAGATCCCAGAAATGTTCCATACGCCAAAAAGCTTATTTCTCTTAGGAGTATTTTTGTCTGTAATAAAGCCCTTTTGTGGGGAAAAATGTATTCTGATTGGCTGGGCCTGGTTCCCCAATGGGTGGGCCAATGCCCTCCCAAGCCCACCCATGGCAACGCCCCTGCTCACTCATGTGAAATCCATAGATTAGGCTGCAGGGGTGGGCAATTCCAGTCCTCGAGGGCCTGATGGTGTCACAGTTTGCCCCAGCTAACACACCTGACTCCAGTAATCACCTAATCATGATCTTCAGTTTAGAATGCAATTTGATTAATCAGCTGTGTTTGCTAGGGATGGAGGAAAAGTGTGACACTAATCAGGCCCTCGAGGACTGGAGTTGCCCACCCCTGGTTAGGGCCTAACCATTTATATTGACTGATTTCCTTATACGAACTGGAACTCAGCAAAACCTTTGAAATTATTGCATGTTGCATTTATATTTTTGTTCATTATAGTTCAATGTTTCCCAACCCCGGTCCGCGAGTACCCCCAACAGTACACCGTTTGTAGCCCTTGGTTGTAGCCCTTGGTTGTAGCCCTTGGTTGTAGCCCTTGGTTGTAGCCCTTGGTTGTAGCCCTTGGTTGTAGCCCTTGGTTGTAGCCCTTGGTTGTAGCCCTTGGTTGTAGCCCTTGGTTGTAGCCCTTGACAAACACACCTCATTTAACTCATTGAGGGCTTGATGATTAGTTGACAAGTTTAATGAGGTGTGCTTGTCCAGGGTTACAGTAAAAATGTGTACTGGTCAGGGTACTCACTGTTTGGGAAACACTGATCTAGTTTTTCAAAAGTATCTGCAATCTGATTACAATTTTTGCTGGTAATGTAACTGATTACATTTTAACTGATTACATGTAATCAGTTACTCCCCAACCCTGTGTGAAGGTTATTTGAGGAGTTTGGCCTCTTTATTTACAGTGTTGTTTTATGAAGTGGTGAATTGCATTCTAACCCCACGGCCAATCATTCTCATAGATTGGATTCTTGTTGCGACTCTGTGTGTGTGTGTGTGTGTGTGTGTGTGTGTGTGTGTGTGTGTGTGTTCGTTTAGGAGCCATGCCTGGCCTTATGTTTTCCAAACAGTTGCCTTTGCTCACTCAAACTAATGGGAAAGAGGAGAGAGAGATAAAGTCTGTGAGTGGCACTATTGAGAGATACTCGACTGGCATCATATCTATAACTATTCTCCTGGGTTATTGGACTCTGTCAGGCTCCCTGGGCTTTGGTTTGAGTGTGTGCCCTTGACTTTAGTCTAGCCTCATGCAACATTACATTCCCAACATACACATGCGTTCACACACATCTCATGTAAAGCGTCAATCAGCAGTAGAAACAATAACAAAGCGTTCTTCCCGTCCCTGTTTCGGTAAAAGCTGAGGCATGGGGCTGGAGAAATGTAACCACTTTCAAATTCATAGACAGAGTTATGGATGCAAAGACTGACCATCCATTATTTCAAAATGATCGTTCTAAGCATGTTTTGAGGCTATATAGTGTTTGTTTAAATTTACTTTGTTTACAAACATGGGAGTAAAACAAGCTTATATGTTGGGTACTGATGGGGTACGACAGTTGAACTAAGCTCTTGAAGCATTTATAAGTTATATTCTTCAAGAATCAATGGGTACATATCATTAATTTATAAATCGAAAAATGTATGGAGCAACTGCTGATTGCCCCTTTAAATAACACATGTGGAATCATGTAGTAACCAAAAAAGTGTTAAACAAATCAAAATATATTTCATATTTTGAGATTCTTCAGTTGCCTTGATGACTGTTTTGCACACTCTTGGCATTCTCTCAGCCATCTTAATGAAGTACTCACCTGGAATGCATTTCAATTAATAGGTGTGCCTTGTTAAAAGTTAATTTGTGCAATTAATTTCTTAATGCTTTTGAGCCAATCAGTTGTGTTGTGACAAGGTAGGGGTGGTATACAGAAGATAGCCCTATTTGGTAAAAGATCAAGTCCATATTATGGCAAGAACAGCTCAAATGAGCAAAGAGAAATGACAGTCCATCATCATGAAGGTCAGTCAATCTGGAAAATTTCAAGAACTTTGAACGTTTCTTCAAGTGCGGTCGCAAAAGCCATCAAGTGCTATGATGAAACTGACTCTCATGATGACCGCCACAGGAAAGGATGACCCAGAGTTACCTCTGCTGCAGAGGATAAGTTCATTAGAGTTACCAGCCTCAGAAATTGCAGCCAGATAAATGCTTCACAGAGTTCAAGTAACAGACACATCTCAACATGTCCTTTAGACTGAAGAGTCCAAATGTGAGATTTTTGGTTCCAACCATCTTTGTGAGATGCAGAGTAGGTGAACGAATGATCTCCGAATGTGTGATTTCCACGGTGAAGCATGGAGGAGGAGGTGTGCTGGTGCTTTGCTGGTGTCACTGTCAGTGATTTATTTAGAATTCAAGATACACTTAACCAGCATTACTACCACAGAATTCTGCAGCGATACACCATCACATCTGGTTTCCGCTTAGTGGGACTATCATTCGTTTTTCAACAGGACAATGACCCAACACACCTCCAGCCTGTGTAAGGGCTATTTGACCAAGAAGGTGAGGGATGGAGTGCTGCATTAGATGACCTGGCCTCCACAATCACCCGACTTCAACCCAATTGAGATGGTTTGGGATGAGTTGGACCGCAGAGTGAAGGAAAAGCAGCCAACAAGTGCTCAGCATATGTGGGAACTCCTTCAAGACTGTTGAAAAGCATTCCAGGTGAAGCTGGTTGCGAGAATGCCATGAGTGTGCAAAGCTGTCATCAAGGCAAAGGGTGGCTACTTTGAAGAAGCTAAAATCTAAAATATATTTTGATTTGTTTCACACTTTTTTGGTTACTACATGATTCCATAAGTGTTATTTCATAGTTTTGATGTCTTCACTATTATTCTACAATGTAGAAAATAGTAAAAATGAAGAAAAACCCTTGAATGAGTAGGTGTGTTTGTCATGACTTCTGCCGAAGTCGATGCCCCTCCTTGTTCGGGTGGTGCTCGGCGGTCGACGTCACCGGGCTTCTAGCCATCACTGATCCATTTTTCATTTTCCATTGGTTTTGTCTTGTTTTCCTACACACCTGTTTCCAATCCCATTCATTACATGTTGTGTATTTAACCCTCTGTTTTCCCTCATGTCCTTGTCCGAGATTGTTTTGTTTGTTATTGATTTCGTGTATTTTTGTATTGGTGAGCTACAGGTATTTTTACCCATGTTATTTTTATGTACGTTGGTTTTGGAGTTCGTGTTTGTTTATTATTTATTAAACAACTCCAGTTATACCAAGTTGGTTTATCCTGCGCCTGACTTCCTTGCCACCTACACACACGACGATGACAGTGTCCAAACTTTTGACTGGTACTGTAGGCCTATAGTCAGATTAGTGAATGATTGGAGGTATCCCTTCTGCATCACAATCTTTTGATGCTTTTTTTCCTTTGTTGCCCAGGTTTGACCAGTAGAATATCAATAAGGAGTTTCTATTATTTTTAGTTTGTGTGAAAATCGACATCTAGCGTAGTGGACTAAAGCGACGCTAGAACAATCCCAGTGTTGTCAGTTCCTCTCCATGTCTCCTAACAATGGTTTCTCCACAGAGTATAGTTTCAATCAGCCTCTATCTCCCCTCTGATAACTAACTCTCCATCTTGGCCCAATCCTCACTTACACAGAAGCCTTTGTTTAGCTAAGATCCCCTCCTCTCCGTCTTTCTCTCTCCATCTCCCTCTTTTCATTTTTCCCTTTCCTTTTTGGTCTGGAATTGTAATTAGCACCCAGAACCACACTGGCGCCTAAAGACAGGACCACGAAAACCCAGCAAAAATTAGTCTCGGGGGCAGCTGTGTCTGTGTCCTCAACAACAAGCATATGGCAGAGCCTTCTGGAATGTGCAAGACTGGTTGGAGGATGTCTTTTCCTTTTCTCCTCTCTCTCCCAACCCAACATTCTTTAAATGTGTCTCCTGCTGAGATCACATTGAAATTGGCTCCTGTCATTGGCGTGACCATGTGATTACAGCATGTACATTCCTGTCAGGAGCAGGAAGGGTGGGGGGGGGGGGGTGAGGTGTCCCGACCCACCATCTTACGTACGCTGTCGATGTAACCTCATCTCGGAGGGGATCAAGCACATGCAATCTCAATACGTGTACACACACATACACACGCACACTCCTAAGCCTCACTCAGAAGTCCACGGCCCAGGGCGTTTGGGGGGATGTCTGCTCCACACTCGAGAGGCAGACACACATGCTCACACTGCTGCTGTGCTGGGAACTGAGGAGACAACACAGACAACATATTCAGAGAAAAAACACACACACACATCTCAGGAGCGAGCTGGCTCCATGATAACAGATAGTCTTCTTGTTTTTGGGTCTTTTTTTGATTTTCTGAAAGAAAGCAACGAAACAGGATATCTGTAGAATGCGGTGTAGTCATACTCAGCGGCGGTTGAATGACTTCTGAAAGCATCTTGGCTTTATTAATGCCTCTGCTTTTCATCTTCCTTCAGTAGATGAGTTTTGAAATTCTAAACACACAGTATTCCTCCTCCTCCTCTTCCTCCTCCTCCACCACCTCCTCCTCCTCCTCCCTCACATGCTCCAGCCTGTTTGAAAGACAAGGCCCAGGCGGGGGGGTAGGGTTCCCCATGGAGGCGACCCAAGGATTCTGAACACCAAACACTTGTTCACACAGTGGCTTTGTGTGGCCAGCCCAGCGTGACGCCCACAGGGCTTATAGCACAGTTAGCGCTCAGCGCCAGTGTTGGTTAGCTCACCACCGACACATTCACAGTGTCCTGGTATACAGGAGTACTGCTGTAAGACTGCCAATTTATGGTGCGTTATCTTCTCTCCTTGCCTAATTGGTGAATGAGTGATGGCACTTGAATAGGAAGATGTATTCCCTGATCCTGAATGGTGTGTGTCTGTCTGGTGTAACTCCTCATGCTTGCTTAACCACAGACATATTATATACAGTAACTTAACCCCCCCCCCCCAAAAAAAATGTCTGCATATAACGCAATCCGTAGATGATGGACATTCATTGAACAACAAGACCTTCTCTTTAGGAATGCTCCCGCTAAACCCCTAAACCGATCTACTAAAATCACACATTCCTTGACAGTCATTTTCTTCCTCCCCTGAACTTTTTGGGGGCTGTTTTTCATAAGAATGCACGGCACGCACCGACCTCTGTGGTGATGAAACCATGGAATCTTCCCGTTCTGGGTGGCTGTGTAACATAGTCCTCCTGAGTGTACATAAGTGCAAACAAACCCCAACCCAAAAGATTTGAGACATTCCGTGAATGTAGATGGAATGTTTTCTCAAAACCCCTTAATTAATGTGAACAAGCTGTGATGTTCAGTGCACTTGATCACACTGTGTGTGCGTGCACCGCTGAGGAGCGTATGCGTGCACCGCTGATGAGCGCGTGCACCGCTGAGGAGCTCCACCATGGTTTAGTTAACAAAAAGACCCTGATTTGAAATACATTTTGATGCTAATGATGCCCTGTAATTGGCAACTGTAGAGTTTAAGGGCACTCATTATGGATCGCCGAGCGGGGCTGCCTGCTCGTCAAAGAGTGTGTGTGTGTGTGTGTGTGTGTGTGTGTGTGTGTGTGTGTGTGTGTGTGTGTGTGTGTGTGTGTGTGTGTGTGTGTGTGTGTGTGTGTGTGTGGAATGGTGCAGAGTGAGCTCTAATCGTTCTGATGCAACAGGCTGCATGTTGTGATATTGTTCTACAAGTGTAGGCCTTATTTCTGAAGAGGACTAAAGCAGACAAAATTGACGAGGGTTTCTCCTTTGAGGTTGTGCAGTGTTTTGGATCTTCAAGATTCCGTCCCCATTTCCCTATAAATTGAACTGTTTTTGACCGGAGCACATAGTATTGTTGATCCTGTTATGCTGTTATTTTTTTTAATTTAACTGTTATTTAACTATTGATCAGGAGGGTCTTACAAATAACTGTCAATGCATGAGTAGGTTGACCCAACAGGAACTAAGTAAATGTTTGCAATATTGGGCATCAGGCTTCTGTTAACCGTTTGATTTCATCACCACACTCATCAACAGTTGACATCTTTTGTTGTGCCTCTGATTACCAGCAATTCAGCTTTGCGCTGTAGGTCTAGAGGAGAGATGGCCTAGTCCCATAACAGTTTGATCTGTTTGTGCTGTCTTGGTCAGCAGTGGCAAACACGTACAAGCAGATCTTGGACCAGGCTGTAGAGAGACTGCTTCATTACATGATTGACCTGGCTGCAAGTCTCTTATGGTTGTTTGAAGGCGCCAAGGCGAGGTGCACTTTTACAGTATTGAACATGTAGAATATCAATATTTCATTTGACAAAATATTGCTTTCTGTTGTTTTTGCTCCTAGTTGGCTTGGAGAGAAACACACTCCATTGGAGGACATTTGGAGCGACATTTCTGTTAATTCTTGAACCTTCATGAATTTCTGAGATGCTTGGCAAAGGAGAAGATCTCACAGACTTGTTCAATCATGTTCTTTTAGCAGACTTCATAGCTCATGTCTTAGGCTGTTGATCAGTCAGTATGACTGATGATAGTGATACATGCAGTCGATCCATTTTCAGATGCTGCTTCTATCTTCCTGATAGAAACGGCAGGGGGCTTGATAAGGATAAACATGATCAATGTGAAAGAAAGGAGACATATGGTACACAGGTTATAGATGTGATTACTCTCTGTCACAACGAAACCCTCCTCTTCTAAAGAGAAAACGACACTGTAACGGGTGTCGTAATGATCAGACCAAAACGCAGCGGGAACGTGTATACTCATCTTCTTTTTAATGTGAAGAAGGAAAAACAAACAAATCACGTATACAAAACGAACGAACGAACGAACGAACGAACCTAACAGTCCTGTCAGGTGCTCAGACACTAAACAAGGAGACAACTACCCACATAGAAAAAACACCCCTCTTAAATAAGACCTTCAATTAGAAGCAACGAGGAGCAGCTGCTTCCAATTGAAGGTCAACCCCATTAACTAAACATAGAAAGACTAGAACTAATATAGAAATAAACTAACACAGAACATTAACCAAAACCCCGGAACACTCTAAACAAACCCCCCTTTACATAAACACATAGCCCAACAAACCCCGAACCACATAAAACAAACACCCCCTGCCACGTCCTGACCAAACTACAATAACAAATAACCCCTTTACTGGTCAGAACGTGACAGTACCCCCCCCCCCCCCCCCCCCCCCAAAGGTGCATACCCCGGATGCACCTAAAACAACAAAACAAAACCTAATCCAATAATTCTAAACATAAACAAAAAAATTATCCCCAACTAAAGGGAGGGAAGGGAGGGTGGCCACCGTCACCGACGGTTCTTGTGCTACACCCCCCCTCCCCAACCCACCTACAATGGAGGTGGCTCAGGCTCCGGCCTTACTCCCCAACCTAGCCTGTCCACCCCCGCTAAATATTTATTACATTTTACCCCTCCCGAAGTCTCTGGGCTATGGCGCATCGCTGAAGACCTCGGGCTGATGTACGTTGCTGGAGACCTCGGGCTGATGTGCGTCGCTGGAGACCTCGGGCTGAAGGGCGAGTCTGGCTGTGCCGATTCCGGACTGTAGGGAGACTCTCGCTGCGCCGATTCCGGACTGTGGGCCGTCTCTCTCGGCTCCGGACTGTGGGCCGTCTCTCTCGGCTCCGGACTGTGGGCCATCTCTCTCGGCTCCGGACTGTGGGCCGTCTCTCTCGACTCCGGACTGTGGGCCGTCTCTCTCGGCTCCGGACTGTGGGCCGTCTCTCTCTCTCGGCTCCGGACTGTGGGCCGTCTCTCTCTCTCGGCTCCGGACTGTGGGCCGTCTCTCTCTCTCGGCTCCGGACTGTGGGCCGTCTCTCTCTCTCGGCTCCGGACTGTGGGCCGTCTCTCTCTCTCGGCTCCGGACTGTGGGCCGTCTCTGCTGGCTCCGGACTGTGGGCCGTCTCTCTACCGGGCACTGTCGCCGGAAGCTCTGGACGGGGCACTGTTACCGGAAGCTCTGGACGGGGACTGCGCACTGAAGGCCTGATGCGTGGGGCTGGCTTAGGACGCGCCAGACTAAGGACACGCACCACAGGGCTAGTGCGAGGAGCAGGAACAGGACGTACTGGACTGGGCTGACGCATTGGAAGCCTAGTGCGTGGGACTGGTACTGGAGGTACCAGACTGGTGACACGCACCACAAGGCTAGTGCGTGGAGCAGGAACAGGACGTACTGGACTGGGCTGACGCACTGGAGGCCTGGTGCGTGGGACTGGTACTGTCTTCACCAGACGGCTAGCACGCACCTCAGGACAAGTATGGAGAGCTGACTCAGGTGACATCAATTTGAGGACACGCTCCGTAGGGGAATGTCGTGCCTAAAACACCAACACAGCAGCTCTCTCATAGCTTTCTCCTCCAATTTTCCCATCAACTCCTTTACTGTCTCTGCTTCGCTCACCTTCAATTTCACCCCGACTGGCTCTGGTTCCATCCTCGGCTCTGCCGATCTGTCCTTGTGCCCCCCCCCAAAAAAAAATATTGGGGCTGCCTCTCATTCTCCTCCAGCTTCCTTCGTTTATCCTCCCAAATCCATCCTTCTCCCCGGTGCTCCAACCCCCGTGTAACTGCATAGCGTTCCCGGTCCTCTTCTGTCTTCCTCCATGGTCCTTTACCAGTTAGGATCTCCTCCCAAGTCCATGACTCCTTGTAGTCCACCTGCTGCTCCTTCCTCCGCTGCTTGGTCCTTTGGTGGTGGGTAGTTCTGTAACGGGTGTCGTAATGATCAGACCAAATGCAGCGGGAACGTGTATACTCATCTTCTTTTTAATGTGAAGAAGGAAAAACAAACAAATCACGTATACAAAACAAACGAACGACACTAACAGTCCTATCAGGTGCTCAGACACTAAACAAGGAGACAACTACCCACATAGAAAAAACACCCCTCTTAAATAAGACCTTCAATTAGAAGCAACGAGGAGCAGCTGCTTCCAATTGAAGGTCAACCCCATTAACTAAACATAGACATAGAAAGACAAGAACTAACATAGAAATAAACTAACATAGAACATTAACCAAAGCCCCGGAACACTCTAAACAAACCCCCCTTTACATAAACACATAGCCCAACAAACCTCGAACCACATAAAACAAACACCCCCTGCCACGTCCTGACCAAACTACAATAACAAATAACCCCTTTACTGGTCAGAACGTGACAGACACAGAGAAACATTAGAGAAAGATGGAGAAACGGAGCGGGAAAGAGGGAGAGGCGTGCTGCAGAAAACGACTGCCTAATTTATCCAGTCCGGTCACATCTTCCTGCAAATTATGTTGCTTAATATCCCTATAAGCGCTCTATCACAGCCTTAAATCAGACTGAATTATGGGAGCACAGCCTTCACCTGCATGTGACTGAGCAGCAGGGAGGGTGCAAGCCTGAGAGCCCATCAATACTATTTATATCTCTCTCTCTCTCTCTCTCTCTCTCTCTCTCTCTCTCTCTCTGTGTCATTGTCTCTCTCTCGCTCTCATTCTCTCTTTTTCTTTCTCTCTCTCTCTCTCTCCATCCACCTCTACTATGTTATGTACCAGGACAGAAAAACAAGTGTCATGTAGAGGCTTTCATGATAGAAAATAATATAATGACTTGTTGCTATATTATTGAGGAAAAGTACACATCTTAACACAACTATCAGGCCAATGGATATGACCACTCAACCTCTTTCAGGCTATGGACTCAAAGTAAGGATGAGTAATACTCACCAATTACTAGTTTTACAGCTGTAGTTTACATCTTCAATTACGGAAAGACGCTGTTTTTTATTTTTATTTAACCTTTATTTAACTAGACAAGTCAGTTAAGAACAAATTCTTACTTACAATGACGGCCTACCAAAAGGCCTCCTTTTATTTTATTTCACCTTTATTTAACCAGGTGGGCCAGTTGAGAACAAGTTCTCATTTACAACTGCGACCTGGCCAAGATAAAGCAAAGCAATGTGACAAAAACCACAACGCAAAGTTACACATAGACAAACGTACAGCCAATAACACAATAGAAAAATCTATGTTCAGTGTGTGTAAATGATGGGCTGTGTACAAGTACAGTGCTCGGTAAGCTGCTCTGACAGCTGATGGATGAAGTTAGTGAGGGAGATATGAGTCTCCAGCTTCAGTGATTTTTTTTCAATTCGTTCCAGTCATTGGCGGCAGAGAACTGGAAGGAAAGGCAGCCAAAGGAGATGTTGGCTTTGGAGATGACCAGTGAAATATACTTGCTGGAGCGCGTGCTATGGGTGTTGGGTGTTGCTATGGTGACCAGTGAGCTGAGATAAGGCGGGGCTTTACCTAGCAAAGACTTATAGACATCTCCTGCGGGGATGGGGGGCTGGGATTAAAAATAAATTAAATAAAAAATATAGGACAAAACATGGTTACATGTGTAATGTCTGCTTCCAACTCACTCTCAAACACATGAATCCCCTGAACGCAGCTCACTTTCCAGCTCCCAATCACCTGAATTCTGATCACCTGTTCACATACCTGTATGTCATTTACACACTATTTAGTTCAGTTCTTTGCACCCTATCATTGTGAGGTATTGTTTGTTTTTGTCCACATTCTAGTCGGAGCGCTGTTTATGTCCATATTAGTCATCCTGTGTATTGTAGTTTTTGGCCTATTCCCTGCCTGTACTTTTGCCTATCAGATTTCCTGTCATCAACATCTTGCCTGATCTCCCGGACTACGGTATTAGCCTTTTTTCCCTGCCTGTACTGTTACCTTTTTGGATTCCCTGTGTATGACCTTCTGCCTGTCCCTGGACCCTGCTACCTGCTTCCTCCTGTGGTCCTTTACTAAATAAACACCTGCTGCACCCTGCGCTTGAAACCAGGACTCTGTCTCCCATCATACTCATTACAACATGATTTGACTGTCTTGGTAACTGGCCCCATATCCTGTCCTCTCCAATAGTCATTACACTGCACTTCTCTACCTCACCTCACTCCCTCCCCTACCCCTCCAACCCTGTCTTCTGATCAACTGTCTATCACTCAAGCCATTCTATTCCATTCCATGATCAATACTACCCATCTCCCCTTCTCCTCTATGTACCAGCACTCTAAATGCGGTAATTTGGGCTTATTCAAGGATGCGATACAGTACACTGCCATAAACTTGTCAGCACATATTGCAATGTTGGAGAGACGAGCAGGGGGAGAAAGTGTCGTCCCTCCTCCCCCATTCCTCACCCGTGCCTCACCGAGCCTTCTTCTGTCTAATGGCGCTCAAATTTCATATGGCCATTACATCAAAGCAGTCAGCAAGGGTCTTACATTAATGTACATTGGCTTTGACATTACTTTTTGAGGAAACAGCTTTTTGTCACTGTGGAAGAAAAAATACCCAGTTTGATCTTGACAACATCGGAGAGAGCAGAACAGATATATTACCCATGGGCAATTTCACCGTACTGGAATTCAACTTTTATTTCACTTTAAAATGTATGCCAAACAAAAAACATTGATTTCAAAGATAAACAAGCCAGACAACTCTATGCACCAGGACTACTTTGAACAAATTCTACTGAAAAATGTACAATAACGAATTTAGTGGAAGAGTTGTGCTGATGCAAACTTTGGTAACAGAATTACAGTCAAATCTTCCTCAGGTTTTTATGCGACCACGTTTCCCACCTGGGATGTCGGGTATGACATGGTACCTTGAGTTTGAAAATATCTCTTTTGGTTATTGAATTTAAAGTACGCGAAATGGATTAGATTAGATCATGCTCCCTGATCTGTACTACACAGAAATGCATAATTATGGATATGAATGACATTCTGCTTCACAAGTTTGGACATCACAGCAGAACACAGTTGAGTACAGTAGAGTTTAGCACAGTAGAGTATAGGTCAGTACAGTACAATATACTGTACTCTACTGTACTATACTACACTGTATTGTACTGTACTGTACTATACTATACTATACTATACTATACTATACTATACTATACTGTGCGGTACTGTGCTGTGCTATCCAAACTTGTGAATCATACGTCTGTGATAGGTTCAGTTTTGGCCCAGTCCGTCTGTGGACGTTAACATCAAGGCCAGGTTGGACTGACCAAATTTCAACTACTTTTTGACGTCCGGTGTTGGTTGGTGCTCAGTGGGTGGGGATGCTGGTTACAGTAAATGGAAAGAGAGGGGGCTGAGGGGTAGGTGTCAGTAAGAGCTGGTGTCAGTAAGAGCTGGTGACAGAGAAAGGGAGGGTGAGGGGTGGGGTGGGGTTGTCCAGACTCTTGGTTTGAACACCCTATAAAAGAAAGAGAAATAAAAGTTATCAGCTGAACATAACAGTGTGCCACTGGATAAGGAGGACAGTAGCACAACTGTGGTTTGTGACTATTATGATTTCTCATTGTAGCCAATTCAGCTGCAGTAATTCCATTACTGGTTTTGATATCAGTAAAATCACTATAACTAATTATTGTTACTTCTGTGAACTTTTCATTATCCTCCTCCCTCATGAGGGAAATTAATTAGAACATATCCTACAGATATGTGGGTTTTTGGTAAGGAATTACAAGGCACAAGGCAATATTTCTTAAAAACCTCTTGAAAAGCTGACCTTTTGTTTTCAATTTTCGCCTAAAATGACATACCCAAATCTAAGTGCCTGTAGCTCAGGACCACGGATATGCATATTCTTGATACCATTTGAAAGGAAACACTTTGAAGTTTGTGGAAATGGGTAATTCATGTAGGATATTATAACACATTAGATCTGGTAAAAGATAATACAAAGACATTTTTTTGTACCATCATCTTTGAAATGCAAGAGAAAGGCCATAATGTACTATTCCAGACCAGGCACAATTTAGATTTGGCCACTAGTGGCCACTGGCCACTTTTTGTTACTTACAACCTCATGCTAATCACATTAGCTTACGTTAGCTCAACCGTCCATCAGAGGTTAAATTTACAGAAGGTAAACAATTTCTCCCAAACTAAATATAAGTGTTGGCATGGGACTTTACGTCAACATTATTGGATTTTGATGTTTTTCTGATAGCTTTTAAGACTTTTTCTGGTAGATGTTTTCTAAGACAATGTTTAAACATTTTTTTTAAGGGAAAATGGTTGAAAAAATCTATCTATGTCTTAGTTTCCCCAAAATATATTGACTCTTAGCTTCATTTGACACCCAATTTCATACTCCTATGAACTTCACATATTGGTGCTCATGGGTCCTGTTCGATGGAAATGCCCCCATGCACTGTTAAGAGACCCTTTTGAAAAAGGAATCTGATTTCCTTCTCCAGGGCCGAGAAAGGCCCGTTCAGTAGTAGTCCCCCTCGGGAGGTACTGTAGCTCAAAGTCCTGTTTAACTGTCCACTGAGGCTCCTGCCCTCCCTCATTTTCCCTGCCGGAGTGTGTGAGTGTGTGAGGTGTGTGAGGTGTCTGTGTGTGTGTGGTGGTAGTAGTAGCCAGGTCCATGGCTGGACACTGAGAATACATTAAGAAGCTGCTCAATCATACTGTATGCTGAGGCTTTATCAAAGGTATCCTGCTGGACAGGGCAGAATCAATTTAAAACCATGCGGCTGGAATTATATCCCTGAGTGAGAGATATCGGGATGAAGGGAGAGAGTGAGAGGGGTGAAGAGAGAGGGAGATAAAGAGAGAGCGATAGAGAACCTTTCAGTGTACCCTGTCAGATGACGTCTGGGGTTGCTGCTCTTCTTTTGTGGGCCGTGGAGATTGGGAGGTCCCGGTTGTGTTTATCAGGCCGGTGTCTCTGTGATGGATCCTTGCCCCAGGTTGCCCCCGCTACGCAGCACAAAACGCCATTCTCCATCTTGTCAGGAGTTGAAAGGGAATCCAGTTTGAGGCACTGTGGAGGGACTTTGGTTCTGTGGTACACACACACACACACACACACACACACACACACACACACACACACACACACACACACACACACACACACACACACACACACACCATTGGATAGAGATGGATGTGTATATTCATATGAGGCACCAAATGTAACTCTGATTAAATCACTACAGCTGAATGCTGACTATCCTTATTGTTATTGATCTGAATGCTGTCTTCTGTTATTGCTATTGGTTGAGGAGGAGAGGGAGTGGCTGTAGTGCCTGTTTGTTTGGATGGGTGGACATTAAAGATGGGAGGCATGGTGCTAAATGACATCTCCAGTCTTCCCATGATTCCAGCACCGTAAGTGGGATACAACTCACTCCCCAGCGCCGCTCCAACCAACCACCTCCCCAGGCCCTGGATAACTAGGAGGGGGGAAAGAGTGAGAAGGGCGAGAGGGGTTTGTGTGACACTTCGGTTGGTGCATTAGCCACATCACACGTGTGTGTGTGTGTGTGTGTGTGTGTGTGTGTGTGTGTGTGTCCCACCAGCCGTGCTTATTGCTGCTAGATAAATTGTTGTTTTCAGCACTGGCATGAACTGGAGGAGTGCATTTTAAACAGGCTTGGTATGTTTCCCATTCCAGAGACAGACGAAGCAGCTCTGTCTCTGTGAGTGTGCTGGCAGTGAGTACAGCATGATTGAGTTATTTAAGATCTCATTCCGAGCAACATTTCCATGCGTACTCTCCCTCTCCGTCGATGTGCTGGCGGGATGGGAGAGTCACCGGCACCTCCTCCCCTCCTCCACTCTGCTCCCACATTGATAGTAATAAGAGAGGACATACTGGGAATCAAGGTCTCGACTCGGCATTCAAATGAACTGACGCACACACTCGCAGTACACACTCAGGGCCAAATGAGGTGCAGGTTCAGGACTGATCATTTATCTCCCTGTGATTAAGACTGAGCAATTTCACATAGAGGTGGACTGGAAGTGTGTGTATGCGTGCTTGCGTGTGTGCAGCGTTACAGGAGCCAAAAGCCCTTCCTCTTCACCCTGGTGATAACATTAAGGGAAATGTTCCTCTCCAACGGCAGAAACCAAGACTATAATCTTAGGCTAACACTGTGAAGGCCGCAGGGCCATAGCCGTGGGAAGTAGGAGAGCTGAGGGTGCTGCAGCACCCCTGAATAAAACAGATTTAAAAAAGATATATGTTTCACAAAAGTCGCTTATTACTAGTATTAGCAGACTGATATAGACTGGAGAAGAAAAAAAAATTCAGCATCTCCGCTTTAGCCAAAAAGGTAGTTGTATAATTAAGAACAATATCTTGCAGGACTTAATAGTTGGAATTGTAGGAGTTGTTGCCCTGTCCCTTTCTCTGCAATTGTTGTTCTAATGGGATCCAGACAGAACAAAACCCTGTCCTCAAACATCTACATCAAAAGGTGCAAAGTTATGTCCAAAGACACAAACATCCACATCAAATGAAATGTTTTTCTTGATCAAATAACATGGAAAACAACACATTTTTATGCAGTAATAATTTACCATACTTACAAACCACTTAATGTAAATGTACATTAAGGTATTGTACATAAGCTGATCATATACATTTGTACCTGTAGACTTTCCATCACCATGAAGAAAAACAATGACCAATCCAGTAATTAAGTACATTGAGACATCAAGTGGTCTGTGATAATCAGTTGGTAGAGCATGGTGCTTGCAATGCCAGGGTTGTGGGTTTGATTCCCACAGGGGACCAGTACGAATGGTGCTTGCAATGCCAGGGTTGTGGGTTTGATTCCCACAGGGGACCAGTACAAATGGTGCTTGCAATGCCAGGGTTATGGGTTTGATTACCACGGGGGACCAGTACAAAACAGTATGACAATGTATGCACTCACTACTGTAAGTTGTTCTGGATAAGACGTCTACTAAAATGGAAAAGGAATGAATAGACAGTTTTCACATAGAAATAAGTTGCATTTGCAAAGTATTTCAAGAAACTGGAAAACATATATCAAGCAAGTGTTTTTATATTCCGTAAGTATTATCATATTAACTGTTTTGTTCAGATAATTATCAGACGCAAGTTACAAATGCTGGTAAACACTGAAATACATTTTGTTAAAAAAAATCACTAAGTAGTGCACTGGGCCTTTACTAGTCCTGTATTAGCAGACCGATATACAGTAGACGTCTTCAACACGGGCAAAATAATTCTGCACCCCCAAACTACTTCCTGCGGCAATGCGCAGGGCAGAGTGACATTAAGCAGACTGCTGAACACCACAGGGCAGAGTGACATTAAGCAGACTGCTGAACTTCACAGGGCAGAGTGACATTAAGCAGACTGCTGAATGCCACAGGGGCAGAGTGACATTACAGTGACTGGTGCACAGTGCAGGGCACAGTGACATTACAGAGACTGGTGCACGCTGCAGGGCAGAGTGACATTACACAGACTGCTAAATGCCACAGGGCAGAGTGACATTAAGCAGACTGCTGAACACCACAGGGCAGAGTGACATTACAGAGACTGGTGCACGCTGCAGGGCAGAGTGACATTACACAGACTGCTAAATGCCACAGGGCAGAGTGACATTACAGTGACTGGTGCACGCTGCAGGGCAGAGTGACATTAAGCAGACTGCTGAATGCCACAGGGCAGAGTGACATTACAGAGACTGGTGCACGCTGCAGGGCAGAGTGACATTAAGCAGACTGCTAAACGCCACAGGGCAGAGTGACATTAAGCAGACTGCTCGTCTAAGCTACAGGACTGTTTTGCTAGCACAGACTGGAATATGTTCTGGGATTCATCCGATGGCATTGAGGAGTTTACCACATCTGTCATTGGCTTAATAATAAGTGCATTGACGACGTTGTCCCCACAGTGACCGTATGTACACATCCCAACCAAAAGCCATGGATTACAGACAATATATATATATATATATATATATATATATATATATATATATATTGCTCAAAAAAATATAGGGAACACTTAAACAACACATCCTAGATCTGAATGAAATGCCTGTATGACCTCCCTACAACGCCTGGGCATGCTCCTGATGAGGTGGCGGATGGTCTCCTGAGGGATCTCCTCCCAGACCTGGACTAAAGCATCCGCCAACTCCTGAACAGTCTGTGGTGCAACGTGGCGTTGGTGGATGGAGCGAGACATGATGTCCCAGATGTGCTCAATTGGATTCAGGTCTGGGGAACGGGCGGGCCAGTCCATAGCATCAATGCCTTCCTCTTGCAGGAACTGCTGACACACTCCAGCCACATGAGGTCTAGCATTGTCTTGCATTAGGAGGAACCCAGGGCCAACCGCACCAGCATATAGTCTCACAAGGGGTCTGAGGATCTCATCTCAGTACCTAATGGCAGTCAGGCTACCTCTGGCGAGCACATGGAGGGCTGTGCGGCCCCCCAAAGAAATGCCACCCCACACCATGACTGACCCACCGCCAAACCGGTCATGCTGGAGGATGTTGCAGGCAGCAGAACGTTCTCCACGGCGTCTCCAGACTCTGTCACGTCTGTCACATGTGCTCAGTGTGAACCTGCTTTCATCTGTGAAGAGCACAGGGCGCCAGTGGCGAATTTGCCAATCTTGGTGTTCTCTGGCAAATGCCAAACGTCCTGCACGGTGTTGGGCTGTAAGCACAACCCCCACCTGTGGACGTCGGGCCGTCCTACCACCCTCATGGAGTCTGTTTCTGACCGTTTGAGCAGACACATGCACATTTGTGGCCTGCTGGAGGTCATTTTGCAGGGCTCTGGCAGTGCTCCTCCTGCTCCTCCTTGCACAAAGGCGGAGGTAGCGGTCCTGCTGCTGGGTTGTTGCCCTCCTACGGCCTCCTCCACGTCTCCTGATGTACTGGCCTATCTCTAGGTAGTGCCTCTATGCTCGGGACATTACGCTGACAGACACAGCAAACCTTCTTGCCACAGCTCGCATTGATGTGCCATCCTGGATGAGCTGCACTACCTGAGCCACTTGTGTGGGTTGTAGACTCCGTCTCATGCTACCACTAGAGTGAATGCACCGCCAGCATTCAAAAAGTGACCAAAACATCAGCCAGGAAGCATAGGAACTGAGAAGTGGTCTGTGGTCCCCACCTGCAGAACCACTCCTTTATTGGGGGTGTCTTGCTAATTGCCTATAATTTCCACCTGTTGTCTATTCCATTTGCACAACAGCATGTGAAATGTATTGTCAATCAGTGTTGCTTCCTAAGTGGACAGTTTGATTTCACAGAAGTGTGATTGACTTGGAGTTACATTGTGTTGTTTAAGTGTTCCCTTTATTTTTTCGAGCAGTGTGTATATATATATATATATATATATATATATATACACATATATCAGATAATTAATATGAGCGTCTAAAGGCTTGATTCTCTCATACTCCAGTCACTTTCCTTTCAGATAGGAGAGAAAGGCCCGTACCTGTTGTGCATCACAACATCATCCACCTTGCAATCTGAACGGAGGCAGTCAACGTTTTCAAACTATTTAACCATAAATGTAATTGCATTTTTTTTCATTTTATGAGTCATATCTTACCGTGTTCCGACCATACGAACGTTAAGGGGATCATTTTATAAACATTTCCTCAAATGCCATTGAAACCAGTATTTCTCTCATGTTCTCAACTTTCTTTCATTGTCCAGCAGCAAAAGAGACAATCCTAGTCCTATTAACAACCTATGTGTTGTGCTTTAGAGAACGGTGTTTTCCTGCTAATTGCATTTTGGAACATTCACACGTATAGCCTACTGCCGTGTGGGCATTGCTGCGCGTATAATTGGAAGACATAGCATAATAGTTTATCAACATTTTAAACGCTCTGATCTTTTGCATCAGCTTTATTGCTTCTTCATTAGTAGCCTACTTCGGAGCTGCAATGCCTGTAAGAAGGACCATATCACCTGATGGGCATTGGCTAATTGAGATATCTGAGAGAGCCATGTGAGTGAGAGGTGCTTTCAAAGCAGGGCGATTGGCAGCCATGGCCTTCAATGCCCCATTGTGTGCCCACCAGACATGTCACCCATTGACCATGTTTGGGATGCTCTGGATCAGATATTGCCAAACTGGGGTACGCCTAGCCCCAGGGGTATGTGCAATGCCGTCAGGGGGTACGCCAAATAAAAATGTGATTTTATATAAAAAATGTTATTTAAACTTTTTCACATTTATATTTTCCAACGAGGCTAAACATTTGGGTGAGGTTTTTTTCTTGCCTGAGTAGCCTCGTTTCACTGCCAAAAATAAAATTTAACCATCTAGTGTTCAGCGAAATAACAACACAATGTCAAATACAGGTAGCCTAGTCAAATAATGAACATCCAATCACATTAACCATTACTCTCACGGGAATTCCACTAACGGTCCATATGTAGCCAAATGTAGCTGCTTCTCATTCCATTTGCTCGAAAATGAATAAATGGTTAAAAGTAAGGCCCACGTCCATAGAGACACATAACCGCTCTACTGGTAGTACTGCTAAAGTACTATCTCACAACTCGATGAAACCTTCACTCTTGCGCAGACAAGCAGTTGTTCCCGACACAACTTGGGTACACTGCAGCATCCACCGAGAGGCTATTGCTGCCAAGGGAATGCCTGACAGCTTGAAAGACGTTTTGGACACTACAGTGAAAATGGTTAACTTTGTTAATGCAAGGTCCCTGAACTCTTGTGTATTTTCTGCACTATGCAATGATATGGGCAGCGACCATGTAACGCTTTTACAACATACAGAAGTGAGCTGGTTATCAAGGGGCAAAGTATTGACATGTTTTTTTTAATTGAGAGATGAGCTTAAAGTTTTCTTTACTGACCATAATTTTCACTTGTCTGACTGCTTGCATGATGACGAGTTTCTCACACGACTGGCCTATCTGGGTGATGTTTTTTCTCGCCTGAACGATCTGAATCTAGGATTACAGGGACTCTCCGCAACTATATTCAATGTGCGTAACAAAATTGAGGCTATGATTAAAAAGTTGGAGGTCTTCTCTGTCTGCATTAACAAGGACAACACACAGGTCTTTCCATCATTGTATGATTTTATTTTGTGTGCAAATTAAGTCAAGCTTACGGACAATGTGATTTAGCGAAGCACCTGAGTGAGCTGGGTGCGCAATTACGCAGGTACTTTCCCAAAACGGACGACACAAACAACTGGATTCATTATCCCTTTCATGCCCTGCATCCAGTTCACTTACTGATATCTGAACAAGAGAGCCCCATTGAAATTGAAATTTCAACAAGCGTTTCTGTGACAGATTTCTGGATACGGCTACGCTCAGATTATCCTGCCTTGGCAAATTGCGCTGTTAAGGCACTGATGCCCTTTGCAACCACGTACCTATGTGAGAGTGGATTCTCGGCCCTCACTAGCATGAAAACTAAATACAGGCACAGACTGTGTGTGGAAAATGATTTAAGACTGAGACTTGCTAATACAACACAACATTGCAGAGTTATGTGCATCCCTTCAAGCACACCCTTCTCATTAACCTGTGGTGAGTTATTCACAATTTGATGAACAAATAAGGTTTTATATGTAAGATGGCTAAATAAAGAGCAAAATGATTTATTATTATTTGTTCCCTGGTCCTATAAGAGCTCTTTGTCACTTCCCACGAGCCGGGTTGTGACAACTCACACATTATGTTTAATAAATGTATCGTATAGTGTGTGTGGTAGGCTTACAATGATGGCAAAAAAACAACATTTGAGAGTGCGCTGACCCTGGTGCTAGAGGGGGTACGCAGCTGGAGGTTAAATGTTTGAAGGGGTAAGGGACTATAAAAAGTTTGGGAACCACTGCTCTGGATCGACGTATACGACAGCATGTTCCAGTTCCCGCCAATATTCAGCAACTTCGCACAGCCATTGAAGAGGAGTGGGACAACATTCCACAGGCCACAAACAGCCTGATCAACTCTATGTGAAGGAGATGTGTTGTGCTGCATGAGGCAAATGGTGGTCACACCAGATACCTGTGATGTCATCAGGCAGGCCAAAACTCCATCCCGCCAAAACAGGCTGAAATTTCAGGTGGTCTTTACAAACAGCTCTTACACTAAAAGGGCATTTTCATCATTTTCACAATTTTACAGTATTATTCCAACCTCATCATGTTGAAATATATATAAAACACAGGAAAATCTAGTTTTTGACTGCACTGTACTTTCAAAAGTTTACAGCTCACTGCGACTGGTAGCCTGGTGGGTAGGAGCATTGTGCCAGTAACCGAAAGGTTGCTGGATCGAATCCCCTTGCTGACAAGGTAAATATCTGTTGTTCTGCCCCTGAGCAAGGCAGTTAACCCCCTGTTCCCCTGAGCAAGGCAGTTAACCCCCTGTTCCCCTGAGCAAAGCAGTTAACCCACTGTTCCCCTGAGCAAGGCAGTTAACCCCGTGTTCCCCTGAGCAAGGCAGTTAACCCCCTGTTCCCCTGAGCAAGGCAGTTAACCCACTGTTCCCCTGAGCAAGGCAGTTAACCCCCTGTTTCCCTGAGCAAGGCAGTTAACCCCCTGTTCCCCTGAGCAAGGCAGTTAACCCCCTGTTCCCCTGAGCAAGGCAGTTAACCCCCTGTTCCCCTGAGCAAAGCAGTTAACCCACTGTTCCCCTGAGCAAGGCAGTTAACCCCCTGTTCCCCTGAGCAAGGCAGTTAACCCCCTGTTCCCCTGAGCAAGGCAGTTAACCCCCTGTTCCCCTGAGCAAGGCAGTTAACCCACTGTTCCCCTGAGCAAGGCAGTTAGCCCACTGTTCCCCGGGCGCGGAAGACATGGATGTCAATTAAGGCAGCCCTCCGCACCTCTCTAATTAAGAGGGGTTGTGTTAAATGCGGAAGACACGTTTCAGTTGTACAACTGACTTTCCCTGTAATCTATAAATGTATTATTTGTCTTTCATTCGAGCATAATGTTGCTTTCAAAATCTTTCTCTCTTCTCACCTGTCTCTCTGTCTGTCTCTCGCTCGCTTCATGCATTTCTCTCTCTTCCTCTCTTTCTCTGTCTGTTTGTCCGTCTGTCTGTTTGCTTCTTGTCTTTCTTTCTCGCAACTTGCCTCTCTTTCGCTCGCTCTGTCTCTACGTTTTTTTCATATCTTCCTCTCTCCACTCTCTCTTGCTACGCATCTTTAAAACTTCTCAGGTCGGCTTAATGTTGAGTTTTGGCGAAAGGAAATGTTCTCACTTTGAATTCTTCAAAGAGAGTAAAAGTAGTCCTGGTAGGTTTGTTTGGAAGATGTTAAATGATGGCTCCTACTTTCTAATTTATCACAGCAGGGAAGCTGGCTTCATGATTGGATTTTCAATAACACCATGCAGGTATATTTCACCAGAACTGGACTGACCACAGGTCAATTGAGGCAAATGGGTAGAAAATGATGATATTTGGCTAATGATGCCACGTGGAAAAGAAATGGGCTGGTGTCAGGGCCTTGAAAAGAATTCAGCCGGTGTTTTAAAAATGCCCAATCAGATGTCTGTTCCAATCCGCTCCTACATTCCCTATGGCTTTGAGGTGTAGTACTCCAGTAGAGAAAAACAAATAATAAAAGCCCAGCTTTATGTCCTGTGAAATTAAACTTCGCTTATAGACATATATTTCATCTCCCATTTGCTTTGCTGCAATGACAACCCCCCCTTAGCTGCAATATATCTTTCCATTTCTTCATTGGACACGTATTATTATATACTGTATATTACTCACCCGTCGGAAAGCGAATGCCGAGTGGTTAATTTAGTTGGGGTATGGTTGTTTGAGTAATACTGTATACGTACAGGAGGGCCAGTAAGCTGAGAGAGGAGAGGGGAAGGAAATGTTTGTTGCTGCTGAGTGTCATGGCGAAGGTTCTGGGTACTGCCTGATACTGCCTCGCTCGCTCTATCTCACTCTCTCTCACTCTCTCTAAATCACTTCCCCAGAGCAGTAACTCTCAGCGCTCTGCAGAGCTATACCACAGCACTACCAGTGACTAAGAGTTCTGCTCCTCTGACATCTGGACACTGAGTAATTCTTGATGCTGAGTTTGTGCTCTCCTCCTCTGTTTTGTCTTTGTAATGGCCTAGCTTCACACTTCTTCCACAGTTTTAGGAAACTTTGAATCAACAACATTGTGCCACAGCTAATGCCTTCCCCGTCCCCCGTTCCACATCCCATGGAATTGGCATTACTGTGAGAGTGTCTGCATCTCAGAGATATTATTTACTGTCAAATGTCAAACGAAATTTAAATATCAGGAAATCCTCCCTGGGTACACACACTCTCTGTCTCCCTCTGTCTCTTTCTCTCTCTCTGTCTTTGTATCTCTTTTGTGTGTGTGTGTGTGTGTGTGTGTGTGTGTGTGTGTGTGTGTGTGTGTGTGTGTGTGTGTGTGTGTGTGTGTGTGTGTGTGTGTGTGTGCGTGCCAGATGAACAGGCTGGGAGCTCTGATCCGAAGTGTAATCCCTAAGACAACATCTTGTTAAGCCCTTATACCCAATAACTTAAAAGTAAAGGAGAACCTCTACAGTGACGGCACATCTAGATTCTACATTGTTACGTCTAAAGCCCTTTGAAGTTGACCAGGTGGTACATGCATAATTTATCCTCTTTTACAGCCTCTCTCCAAGGACTATATTATCTTTGGCAGAAGTTTTACTTTTTGATTTTGTTGAAGAGCCTTCCCCTGGGCAGCGGTGGTGGGAAAGGAAGAGTTTTTCAGAGATTAACCATGTAGGCTAAGGCATACTCAATTATCCTTATAGCTTATTTAGTCTAAACCCCTTCTCTTAAGATCAAAGGGTGTTTGTTGTCTAATATTCTTTCTCTTTGTACTCTACCATGCCCTGGGCTTCAAACCTGTACTTACTGTATACTGAACAAAAATATAAACGCAACATGCAACTTCAACGATTTTCCTGAGTTACAGTTCATATAAGGAAATCAGTCAATTTAAATAAATTCATTAGGCCCTAATCTATGGCAGGGGTGCAGTCATGTCTAACATTCGATATGTAACTCTAGAACACAGGAGGTTGGTGGCACCTTAATTGGGGAGGACAGGCTCATCATAATGGCTGGAGCAGAATTGGTGGAATGGTATCAAATACATTGATGCCATTCCATGCGCTCCTTTCCAGCCGTTATTATGAACCGTCCTGCCCTCAGCAGCCTCCACTGCTCTAGACACTTTCATCTGTTACTGTTCTCTATGGAGAAGCTCTAGTTTAACAGGTATCAGCTCTGTAACCGCTTGTCAGACTGAGATACAAGTCCTCAGTGCTGAACATGATGAGGTATAGATGACATTGACCTATCACACGCAGTACAACAGTACTGTGCAATTAACATCATTGCACTTGACACGTCTTTAGCTCAGACATTATATCAGCATGACACACATTACTGAACAGCATATCTGTACATTTTTTTTCACCTAATGACACTGTTTACGATCCAATCTGACAAGCGTGTCACAATAACACTTTTCCCCTCCGCATCATTTCTGTTCCTTTGATGACTTCCAGCACCATTACTATAAATAGTTTACCCAGCGCATCTAAACATCCCCATTAACCAAGCCTCTCCTCTGCCTCAGTCTCAGTCTGCCCTGTGATGTCTGAGATGTGTTGTCCTTCACGGCTAATTCAGATCCCTTTGATTGCTACAATTAGTACCTTCATTATCCCTCTTCTGTCTGTCTCCTCCCTACCAGCCCTTACACGGTCTATCTTAGTCCCCCACCACACCTCTGCCAGTGTGTGTGTGTGTGTGTGTGTGTGTGTGTGTGTGTGTGTGTTTGTTTGTTTGCAAATAGGGCCTACTGCCCTCAGTGGAAACATTAAATGCCATAGCCATGAAGACCAGCCACGACTGAGACATTCAGCCATTCACCCCCATCCATGCCCACGCTGTGTTACCACTGGGACCAGGGGTTCTTCTCTGTGCCATGCCATGCATATTGGAGCTGGAGAAAAGATGTCAAAATGGCCATCATTTCTCCAAATGGCGGGGGTGAAAAACACTCGGTGCAGTTAACGGTATGATTGCTGGTTTTGGTTGATTGGAGCCACATGATGGAGAGGTTGTGTGTGTGTGGAGAGGAATAAGCCCTATTCGCAGTACAGGGCCTAACAAACAAACAAAACACACACACACACACACACACACACACACACACACACACACACACACACACACACACACACACACACACACACACACACACACACACACACACACACACACACACACACACACACAGGCAAAGGTGCAGTGGGGGACCGAGATAGACAGTGTACTCGGAGCTGGATGGGATGAGACAGACAGAAGAGGAATAATGAAGGTAGTAATTGTAGCAATCAAAGGGATCTGAATTAGCCGTGAAGGACAACACATCTCAGACATCACAGGGCAGACTGAGACTGAGGCAGAGGAGAGGCTTGGTTAATGGGGATGTTTAGATGAGCTGGGTAAACTATTTATAGTAATGGTGCTGGAACTGTCATAGTCATACACACCTGTTGCATGATGGGAACCTGCTGAACTTAAATAGATTGTTCAGCTTGAAGTCCATTACAGCATTCATTTGAAAGATACTGCAGGTATTGACAACTACTATGATTATTATTATTTGACAATGCTGGTCATTTATGAACATTTGAAGATCTAGGCCATGTGCTGTTATAATCTCCACCCGGCACAGCCAGAAGAGGACTGGCCACCCCTCATAGCCTGGTTCCTCTCTGGGTTTCTTCCTAGGTTTTGGCCTTTCTAGGGAGTTTTTCCTAGCCACCGTGCTTCTACACCTGCATTGCTTGCTGTTTGGGGTTTTAGGCTGGGTTTCTGTACAGCACTTTGAGATATCAGCTGATGTAAGAAGGGCTATATAAATACATTTGATTTAATTTGATTTGATTGATTGACACTTTACAGCCCTTTCAGTCTGATACAGTGCAGCTGCCCTACTTCTCTCTGTCATGGCTGGATCTGATGCTTAGTGTTTGGGAATAATGAAGGTGCAGATAACGGCTTGAGTCATTAGGTGGAATGGGGACACACTGCTTAAAACTACGCAGAATGTAATTGATCAATGCCTGTGTAATACCTGCTGTAATGTTTATGAAATGTGGACATCCTATATCAGCTTGAATGGGGAAACGGTACGTTTTGACATGATGCAACATGGTGCAGATGTTTTGACGCCGATGTGCCATGTACTGTGATTACATCTGCACTACATCAGACTGAACGTTTTGTCAGTTTGGTGCATCTCTTGGTGCCGTGGATCATTTATACATCAATGTTTGACTCCATCACTTGAAGGACGTTATCCTTGGCTTCCCTTTGAGACACTATTCAAACACAGACCCTTTTAAAATGTTGCCTTTGTGCCACTTCCTTCTCAAACATCATTGATTGGTCACTGTGAGCACAGCTGAGGAGTCAATATACTGTAGAACTACTTAGTGCCGTTCAGATTGACGCTTCAAGAAAATAGTTGTCAACTGTCTGGGCTGTGTGTCGTTGGCATCGTCCCACTACCCTCCCTGTCTCTCTGTCTCTCCAACCATTACTGAATGATTACCCCTGGGTGCAATTTTGTGTGTGTGTGTGGGTGCGTGATATATACTGGATTCTTGAGACATAGCTCACTAATATACAGTGCCGTGAAAAAGTATTTGCCCCCTTTCTGATTTTTTCTATATTCGCATTTTAACACTGAATGTTGTCAGATCTTCAACCAAAACCTAATATTAGATAAAGGGAACCTGAGTGAACAAATAACACAACATTTTGTATACTTATTTCATTTATTTAATTTGGAAAAGTTATGCAACCCCCAATGCCCCCTGTGTAATAAAAGTACACGCAAAAATTGGTTGGACCACCTTTAGCTGAAATGACTGCAACCACCATTTTCTTGTAGTTGTTGATTGTGACCCACTCTTCAACATTTGTGTATTTTTTTGCACAAACTGCTCGCTTCAGGTTCTACAATTGGGTTATGGTCTGGACTTTGACTAGGCCATTCCAAAACAGTATATTTCTTGCTTTTCAGTCATTTCTGATGTACAATTGCTTGTGTGTTTTGGATCATTGTCTTCAGCTTACGGACAGATGGCCTGACATTTTCCTTTCGAATTTTCTGATGCGGAGCAGAATTCATGGTTCCTTTAATGATGTCAAGTCTTCCAAGTCCTGAAGCAGTAAAGAATCCCCAAACCATCACACTACCACCACCATGCTTGACTCTTGGTATGAGGTTCTTACTGTGTAATGTTTGGGTTTTTGCAGACATAATGGGACCCATGTCATTCAAAATACTTTAGTTTGCCAAACTGGAAGCACCTGTCTAGACTCGTCAATACTCCTTGAAGAATGTTCTATGAACAGGTGAAATATATACAGTTCCAGTCAAAAGTTTGGACACCCCTACTCATTCAAGGGTTTTTCTTTATTTTTATTATTTTCTACATTGTAGAATAATAGTGAAGACATCAACACTATGAAGTAACACATATGGAAACATGTAGTAACCAAAAAGTGTTAAACAAATCAAAATCTATTTTATATTTGAGATTCTTCAGTAGCCACCCTTTGTCTTGATGACAGCTTGGCACACTCTTGGCATTCTCTCAACCAGCTTCATGAGGTAGTCACCTGGAATGCATTTCAATTAACAGGTGTGCCTTGTTAAAAGTTAATTTGCATTTGAGCCAATCAGTTGTGTTGTGATAAGGTAGGGGTGGTATACAAAAGATAGCCCTATTTGGTAAAATACCAAGTCCATATTATGTCAAGAACAGCTCAAATAAGCAAAGAGAAACAACAGTCCATCATTACTTTAAGACATGAAGGTCAGTCAATGCGGACAATTTCAAGAACTTTGAAAGTTTCTTCAAGTGCAGTCGCAAAAAACATCAAGTGCTATGATGAAACTGGCTCTCATGAGGACCCCCACAGGAAGGAAGACCCAGAGTTACCTCTGCTGCAGAGGATACGTTTATTAGAGTTAACTACACCTCAGATTGCAGCCTAAATTAATGCTTCACAGAGTTCAAGTAACAGACACATCTCAACATCAACTGTTCAGAGGAGACTGCGTGAATCAGGCGTTCATGGTCGAATTCCTGCAAAGAAACCCCTACTAAAGGACACCAATAAGAAGAAGACTTGCTTAGGCCAAGAAACACGAGCAATGGACATTAGACTGGTGGAAATCTGTCCTTTGGTCAGATGAGTACAAATTTGAGATTTTTGGTTCTAACCGCTGTGTCTTTCTGAGAGGCAGAATATGTCAGCAGATGATCTCCGCATGAGTGGTTCCCACAATGAAGCATGGAGGAGGAGGTGTGATGGTATGGGGGTACTTTGCTGATGACACTGTCAATTATTTATTTAGAATTCAAGGCACACTTAAAAAGCATGGCTACCACAGCATTCTGCAGCGATACACCATCCCATCTGGTTTGCGCTTAGTGGGACAATCATTTGTTTTTCAACAGGACAATGACCGAAAACACACCTCTAGGCTGTGTAAGGGCTATTTGACCGCTGCGCCACTCGGGAAGCCCCAGGTAAACTTTTTTAATGACATGAGTCCCGTTATGTCTAGAGACATAGGGCCATCATGTTTTATACTCTTCAAGTAAAACTTAAATATTTGAGTAGAAAACATTAGCATTTTGTTTTCACTTAGTTTCAGTTTTTTATATTCCCTGTTGAACAAGAGCTGTACACCTTGCACAGGTGCAGATGGAAGCTGGGTCAATCTGGTTCATTGGTTGGTTCCGGAAGCAGGTCTGTTGGCATTGTTACTGTACCGGTCATCACACTCTTTGTCTGGCTACAGATGCCACCTGCGCTCCTTAGTTAACTATTTGGCTAGTGTTCCAAACAATTACACCAGCTTGGCAAATTTGTGGGTCTCTGCCACCAAATGGCAAATTTACCCAGCAGTAGTAATAGTAAAGTCGATGTTTCTGTTGTAAACACACTTGTAGCTTTAATAGTGCAGTACCATTAATGTTCACTATAAAGGAGAATTTAACTGTTTGAGGTATCCAATCATGTTTATTGTTATTGGGAGATGGCTCTTAAAGATTTTGGTAGTCCAGACCAGAGCAAGGGATGCCCAGTAGCCATGATGACCGTAGTGTGATTGCTGTTTTAATGAAAAAGATACTATCGAATAGAGAGCAATCAATGTGTTTGGCTGAGTCTCATTAAGAAACATGGGAAGCCATTTTCCCCTTCACTGATTACAATGACAGAGTTGCTGATCTAAACCAGTGGTCTCATTTCCATGAAGACAGTCATCAGATGAAATGATTGTCACATCTTATTATTTTACCTTTCTTTCAATATCTGTGCATGAATCTGTGCACAAATTGAAGTGTATTGGATTCTTGTTTGAAGTTTGGCGAAATAGTTGATGTATCTCAAAGCAAGCAATTAAGTTGCTCCCCCCCCAAGTTTCCTTTCTCCAATCATGATTCAGAAAGTTGAGATGATGATGTGAGTGGGTTTTGGCAGCTGTTAAGCCAGACAGGAATCTTGGCTTTGCTATTTCATATTTATCGCTTTCTCACTCTCTCTCCATCTCTCTCTCTCCTTCCCCCTCACACACACTCTCTCTCTCTCTCTCTCTCTCTCTCTCTCCGCTCTCTATCTCTCCTTCTCTCTCTTTCCTTCTCTCTCTCTCTCTCTCTCTCTCCTCTCTGTCCTCCCCCTCTCTCTCTCCCCTTCTATCTCTCCTCCCCCCTCACTCTCTCTCCTACTGCTAAGACATCTTGACTTATAATTCTGAAATATACGCCAGCTGGGACCATTAGAATGAATTATTTGGTATGTTTGTGATACTGCTACACATGACGCTCCAACGCAAACCACAAAGGACTTTCAAAGTGAAAGAAAATGTGTTTTGTCTCCTCTCTTAGATGCTTCAAGGGGAGATGCATGAAATGTCAGCTCCACTTAAGAAGCCATACATAATGTTCAGACGCCTCAGTCAGACAAGCGTGTGGTGTGTTAAAAGGTTTGTGGTGGTGGATATACGTAACGATGAAAAGATGATTTAGACAACTTCTTACGGTGCCATAGCAACACCTCTTGTCTGAATGATTTCAGGGACTTGGCACTGGCATTTAGTGTAGGCTCCATATCACTGTGCTCTGCCCTATATGAAGTAATGTCAGTGGATATGAGTATGAATCATAGTCATAGAGGATATGGGTTGAGCAGCTGCAAGTTCATACCACTTTCATGTTTTCCCTGATGTGATGCTTGTCTTGATCTTAGACCACAGTGATGCTATTATTCTATGTGAAAATGATCCTCAATCTTTTCAATAACAAGTAGTGATTCAGCTTTATTTCATAGTTATCTAGCGGGTATAACATGGTAAAATGGCAAATACATAGTAATAACATTTGTCATTTAGCAGACACTCTTATCCAGAGTGACTTACAGGAGCAATTAGGGTTACGTGCCTTGCTCAAGGGCACATCGGCAGAATTTTCACCTAATCGGCTCAGGGATTTGAACCAGCGACCTTTCAGTTCCTCGCTCAACGCTAGGCTACCTGCTAACTCTACTAGGTATCACTTGATACCAGACCCAGAAAATACCCATTACTGTAACCACATCAACAGTCAAATAAAGCCAATTAACTGGTCTTTGGATCAGGAAAGTAATCATCCAGTGAGTTTATCATCATCTCATACGGCTGCTGATTTTATATACATTTGCTCCTGTAAATGTTAATTAGTCTCCTACTGCGAAAACACATACATGTACGGACTTGAACTGGTGCCAGCGTTTTAACTGAGTTGTTAAAAGCAAGATGGCGCCAAAGAATATGGCTGACATTTTACATTCTCCCAACCAATTCTGTAATTTTGCGTTTTGTGTAACTTATTTTTTTAACTTATTGTGTACATAATCTTGCTGCTACCATCTCTTATGACCGAAAATAACTTCTGGACATCAGAAAAGCGATTACTCACCGCGGACTGGAAGAAACTTTTTCCTTTAACGAGTCTGACGAGAAGGATATCCTGCTTTCACTGGAACAGGCCCAGATTAAAGCCTTTTGCGTGAAGAAAGGACGCCGGAAAAGGAGACGCAGATCGGGGATCCTTCTGAGAATCCGTAGGCGAGCGTTTAAACTCCCTATGCCTTTCATTCTGCTTGCTAACGTGCAATCGTTAGAGAATAAAATTGATGACCTACTACTAAGATTATCCTACCAATGGTACATTAAAAACTGTAACATTTTATGTTTCACCGAGACGTGGCTAAACGAAGAAACGGACAATATAGAGCTGGCGGGATTTTCCATGCCCCGGCAGAACAGAGACACTACCTCTGGTAAGACGAGGGGTGGGGTTGTGTGCGATGTCTAATATTAGAGAAGTCTTGAGGTATTGCTCGCCTGAGGTAGAGTACCGTATGATAAGTTGTCGTCCACACTATCTACCAAGAGAGTTCTCATCTGTAATATTCGTAGCCATCTATTTACCACCACAAAGCGAAGCCGGCACTGACTGCTCTCAACCAACTCTATAAGGCCATAAGCAAAGAAGAAAATGCTCACCCAGAAGTGGCGCTCCTAGTGGCCGGGGACTTTAAAGGAGGCAAACTTAAATCAGTTTTACCACATTTTTACCAGCATGTCACATGTGCAACCAGGAAACAAAAAAAATCTTAGACCACCTTTACTCCACACTCAGAGATGCATACAAAGCTCTCCCCCGCCTTCCACTTGGCAAATCTGACCACAATTCTATCCTCCTGATTCCTGCTTACAAGCAAAAACTAAAGCAGGAAGTACCAGTAACTCACTCAATACGGAAGTGGTCAGATGACACAGATGCTAAACTACAGGACTGTTTTGCTAGCACAGACTGGAATATTGCTACACCTACTCTGACGCTCGTCGGATTTTGCAGGGTTTGAAAACTATTACAGACTACAAAGTGAAACCCAGACGCGAGCTGCCCAGTGACGTGAGCCTACCAGATGAGCTAAATGCCTTTTATGCTCGCTTCGAGGCAAGCAACACTGAAGCATGCACGAGAGCACCAGCTGTTCTGGATGACTGTGTGATAACTCTCTCGGCAGCCGATGTGAACAAAACTTTTAAACAGGTCAACATTCCCAAAGCCACTGGGCCAGACGGATTACCAGGACGTGTACACAAAGCATGCGCGGACCAACTATCAAGTGTCTTCACTGACATTTTCAACCTCTCCCTGACCGAGTCTGTAATACCTTCATGTTTCAAGCAGACCACCATAGTCCCTGTGCCCAAGGAAGCGAAGGTAACTTGCCTAAATGATTACTGCCCCGTGGCACTCACGTCGGTAGCCATGAAGTGCTTTGAAAGGCTGGTGATGGCTCACATCAACAGCATCCTCCCGGACACCCTAGACCCACTCCAATTCGCATACCGCCCCAACAGGTACACTGATGACGCAATCTCAATCGCACTCCACATCACCCTTTCTCCCCTGGACAAAAGGAACACCTATGTGAGAATGCTGTTCATTGACTACAGCACAGCGTTCAACACCATAGTGCCCACAAAGCTCATCACTAAGCTAAGGACTCTGAGACTAAACACCTCCCTCTGCAACTGGATCCTGGACTTCCTGACTGGCCGCCCCCAGGTGGTAAGAGTAGGCAACAACACGTCTGCCACGCTGATCCTCAACACTGGGGCCCCTTAGGGGTGTGTACTTAGTCCTCTCCTGTATTCCCAGTTCACCCACGACTGCGTGGCCAAACACGACTCCAACACCATCATTAAGTTTGCTGACGACACAACAGTGGTAGGCCTGATCACCGACAACAATAAGATGGCCTATAGGGATGAGGTCAGAGAACTGGCAGTGTGGTGCCAGGACAACAACCCCTCCCTCAATGTGAGCAAGACAAAGGAGCTGATCGTGGACTACAGGAAAAGGCGGTCCGAACAGGCCCCCATTAACATCAACGTGGTTGTAGTGGAGCGGGTCGAGAGTTTCAAGTTCCTAGGTGTCTACATCACCAACGATCTATCATGGTCCAAACATACCAAGACAGTCGTGAAGAGGGCACGACAAAACCTTTTCCCCCTCAGGAGACTGAAAAGATTTGGCATGGGTCCCCAGATCCTCAAAAGGTTCTACAGCTGCACCATCAAGAGCATCCTGACCGGTTTCATCACCGCCTGGTATGGCAACTGCTCAGCATCTGACCGTAAGGCACTACAGAGGGTAGTGCGAACGGCCCAGTACGTCACTGGGGCCAAGCTTCCTGCCATCCAGGACCTATATAATAGGCAGTGTCAGAGGAAAGCCCATAAAATTGTCAGAGACTCCAGTCACCCAAATTATAGACTGTTTTCTCTGCTGGAGTGCCAAGTCTAGGACCAAAAGACTCCTCAACAGCTTCTACCCCAAAGCCAGTAGACTGCTGAACAATTCATAAAAATCGCCAGTGGACAATTTACATTGACCCCCCCTCCCCTCTTGTACACTGCTGCTACTCGCTGTTTGTTTGTTACCTATGCATAGTCACTTCGCCCCCACCTACATGTACAGATTACCTCAACTAGCCTGTACCCCTGCACACTGACTCGGTATCGGTGCCCCCTGTATATAGCCTCACTATTCTTATTGTGTTACTTTTTATTATTACTTTTTACTTTAGCCTACTTGGTAAATATTTTCTTCTTCTTGAACTGCACTGTTGGTTAAGGGCTTGTAAGTAAGCATTTCACGGTAAAGTCTACACTTGTTGTATTCGGCGCATGTGGCAAATAATGTTTGATTTGATTAATGGGAGTGGTCCATGTGGTGTGTACCTGTCTGGAACATGGGAACTTCACTGTGTGTGATGTAATGAGGTGTTATTACTAATTCTGCCAATGCCATGTAATCTTACTAAACTCCCAATTAGCACTTATCAAAACCCTGTTGAGCCAAATGATCACCTTAGGAAATTGGCACCTGTCTTCACAATCATTTCTCAACAGTGGTAAGACTTTCAGTAGCTAACGCCTTTACGATATGTCTAATGTTATTCTGTAGACAAGTTCCCATGTGGCAAATTAAATCCCTTTAGTCAAGAGAAATGGCTATTTATGAATTGGTTGTTAATACAATGTGTAGTTATTGTTGTATTGAGACTATGATTCTTTATGACTACACGCTATGCTGGCTTCTTACTAATATATTACATCGCTAGCTGCTGTAACCACATAAACGGTTAGTAAAGGTAAATACCAGCTGAAAAATAAAGCCAATTAGCTGGTCTTTGGTTCAGGAAGGTAACCATGCAGTGACTTCATCATCTTCTGCATATGGCTGCTCATTAAGGATACATTTACTGTTGTCATTTTTCATTAGTCACCTACTGTGAAAACACAGACATGAACGGGTGCCAGCGTTATAATTGAGTTGTTAATGGGAGTGGTCCATGTGGTGTGTACTTGTCTGGAACATGGGAACTTCACTCAGTCTGCTATAGTTTAATGTAATGAAGGGATATGACTAATTCAGTGAAGAATTCAATGTTGATAATGCAATTAACAGTTATCAAAACCTGGTGAGCTTTATGTAATTGGCACCAACCGTCAGAGCCTTTTGTGATTTGCGTCGTGCCTAAGAACAGTCCTTAGCCGTGTGTTATTAGTAATAATCCATTGGTTCTCATGCCTAATTGCCTAAATAACATGTAGTTATTGTACTATGATACATAGACTATACCAGTGCTCTCCAAACCTGTTCCTGGAGATCTACCCTCCTGTAGGTTTTCACTCCAACCCTAATCTAGCGCACCTGATTCTAATGATTAGCTGGTTGATAAGCTGAGTCAGGTTAGTTACAACTGGGGTTGGAGCGAAAACCTACAGGTGGATAGCCCTCCAGGAACAGGTTTGGAGAGCCCTGGACTATAGGCTATGATGGTGTTTCATGTAACCACCTTCCCACCAATACGTAGTCTACAAGCTGTCACTGAGGAACCCAATGACATTGCTAGCTAGGAAATTGTTTGTGTGTGGCTCCTCTGATTCCACCATTGCAGCTTTGAAAGCTTGGCAATTATTCCAGCAAGGCACAACTGCTTCAAATGAGAAAAGGTTACAGCCACCCCTGTGGTGGTCTGATCACCACTGCTGTAGTTTAGCATCATCAGCGGCTAACGCCTAGCGGGGAAAATGGCAGATTGAAGGATTTGATTGAAAATGGGCCTATCGTGGCGAAGGCGTGGAGGTGAAAATTGCAATTGCGAATCTCTATCTTGATCTGATGTTTACACGTCTTTATCAATCAGGGTCTGCAGCTGCGCCACACACACACACGCTCAGGGTTGTCTCTTCACAACCACCACCTACCAGCGTGATTGTATTCTATATAACAGGGATGATGTAATCAAGGACAACACATACAGGAGCAGGAATTTATATGGCAAAATATATCACTCACGTATACCCGTGTGGCAGGATTGTAGTATGCGGGTAAACAGGAAATTATTCTTCATGGACGAGTGGTGTATTTTCTCTGCTGGCAATGTAATTTGACATATTTTAGTGTGTTGTGGTGGGTATCTCTAAGGCAACAGGCAAACGAGTCTTCTGCATGGCAATCTTTTGATTGTGTGTGTGTGTGTGTGTGTGTGGCAATCTTCTGATCTTGTGGCCCCATTACAAGGCTAGATTTCCATGTAATAGGTCATCATGGGACAAGGACAATCTATGGCAGGACAGAACCGTGTCTAATGGAGGGCCAGATAAGAGTCTGATAATGACCTGCCAACGTCTGATGCTATGGGGTGATGGCAATCACAGGCAAGGGTGGTGTGTGTGTGTGTGTGTGTGGGGGGGGGGTTTAGAGTTTGTGAAGGAATCCATATTGATATGGATGTGTTGTGCATTTTTTTGTGTGTGTGTCAGTTTTGTAAATAAATGTGTGTGTCTGCAATGTATACAGCATCTCTGACACCTCGCATACTCTAGACACAGACATCAAAGCCCTTTTCAGCAAGCTGAAAGAATTTGAGTAAAATAGATCAAAAGCCTAGGGAGGAATTGAAACAAGACAACCTGACACAATGTTACGCACAGTGTTGTCAACATGCACATCTACAGGTAGTCCCCCACTCAAAACACCACAGGATGTCATATCAGAGAGCAGGAGAAGGGTTGAGGGGAGATAGTAGGATAGTACAACCCCTCTATGTCTGTAGCCTTCTCCACTTCTCCACACAACAGGACTACCTGTCTGAAACATGGCCCTGGGAATCCCACTGTAGAAAGATAGATTATTTACCGCTGCAGGTATCATATCCATATTCACCCTGAGTACAAGATAACAAATATATATATATATAGTGTGTGTGTGTGTGTGTGTGCCAGATGAAAGGGGGTCATACACATCAGTGCTTCAGATAGTAGCTATATATACTATACTGTATCATACAGTGCTTTCAGAAAGTATTGAGACCCCTTGACTTTTTCCACATTTTGTTACATTACAGCCTTATTCTGAAATTGACTAAATAAAACAAATTCCTCAGCAATCTACACACAATACCCCATAATGACAAAGCGAAAACAGGTTTTTTAGAAATGTTTGCAAATGTATTCAAAATTTAAAAAATCCCTTATTTACGTAAGTATTCAGCCACTTTGCTATGAGACTTGAAATTGAGCTCAGGTGCATCCTGTTTCTATTGATCATCCTTGAGCTGTTTCTACAACTTGATTGGAGTCCACCTGTGGTAAATTCAATTGATTGGACACGATTTGGAAAGGCATACACCTATCTAAATAAGGTCCCACAGTTGACAGTGCATATCCTGTCTTATCCGGTGTCCAGTGTGAATTTAAGTATTTTCTCGCTCTCTCTCGCTCTCTCTCGCGCTCTCTCTCTCTCTCTCTCTCTCTCTCTCTCTCTCTCTCGGACCATGCCTCAGGACTACCTGGGCTGATGACTCCTTGCTGTCCCCAGTCCACCTGGTCGTGCTGCTGCTCCAGTTTCAACTGTTCTGCCTGTGGCTATGGAACCCTGACCTGTTCCAGACCTGCTGTTTTCAACTCTCTAGAGACAGCAGAAGCGGTAGAGATACTCTTAATGATTGGCTATGAAAAGCCAACTGACATTTACTCCTGAAGTGCTGACCTGTTGCACCCTCTATAACCACCGTGATTATTATTATTTGACCCTGCTGGTCAGCTATGAACATTTGAACATCTTGGCCATGTTCTGTTATAATCTCCACCCAGAACAGCCAAAAAAGGACTGGCCACCCCTCATAGCCTGGTTCCTCTCTAGGTTTCTTTCTAGGTTCTGGCCTTTATAGGGAGTTTTTCCAAGCCACTCAGCTTCTTCACCTGCATTGCTTGCTGTTTGGGGTTTTAGGTTGGGTTTCTGTACAGCACTTTGTAACATCAGCTGATGTAAGAAGGTCTTTATTAATACATTTGATTGATTGTAAGAGCAAAAACCAAGCCATGAGGTTGAAGGAAGCTCCGAGACAGGATTGTGTCGAGGCACAGATCTGTGGAAGAGTACCAAAAAATGTCTGCTGCATTGAAGGTCCCCAAAAACACAGTGGCCTCCATCATTCTTAAATGGAAGATGTTTGGAAGGACTAAGACTCTTCCTCAAGGTGGCTGCCCAGCCAAACTGAGCAATTGGGGGAGAAGGGCCTTGGTCAGGGAGGTGATCAAGAACCTGATGTTCACTCTGACAGAGCTCTGGAGTTCCACTGTGGAGTTGGGAGAACCTTCCAGAAGGACAACCATCTCAGCATCACTCCACCAATCAGGCCTTTTATGGTAGAGTGACCAGACGAAAGCCATTCCTCAGTAAAAGGCACATGGCAGCCTGCTTGGAGTTTGCCAAAAGGCACCTAAAGACTCTCAGACCATGAGAAACAAGATTCTCTGATCTGATGAAACCAAGATTGAACTCTTTGGCCTGAATGCCAAGCGTCACGTCTGGAGGAACCCAAGCATGGTGGTGGCAGCATCATTCTGTGGGGATGTTTTTCAGCGGCAGGAACTGGGAGACTAGTCAGGATCGTGGCAAAGATGAACAGAGCAAAGTACAGAGAGATCCTTGATGAAAACCTGCTCCAGAGCGCTCATGACCTCAGACAGGACAACGACCCTAAGCACACAGCCAAGAAGACGCAGGAGTGACTTTGGGAAAAGTCTCTGAATGTCCTTGAGTGGCCCAGCCAGAGCCCGGACCCTAACCCGATCGAACATCTCTGGAAAGACCTGAAAATAGCTGTGCAGCAACACTCCCCATCCAATCTGACAGAGCTTGAGAGGATCTGCAGAGAAGAATGGGAGAAACTCCCTAAATACAGGTGTGCCAAGCTTGTAGCGTCATACCCAAGAAGACTCGATGCTGTAATCCCTGCCATAGGTGCTTCAACAAAGTACTGAGTAAGGGTCTGAATACTTATGTAAATGTAATATTTTGTACATTTTTTTTATAAATTAGTAAAAATGTCTAAAAACCTGTTTTTGCTTTGTCATTATGGGGTATTGTGTGTAGATTGATGAGGGAAAAAAACTATTTCATCAATTTAAGAATAAAGCTGTAACGTAACAAAATGTGGAAAAAATCAAGGGGTCTGAATACTTCTTGAAGGCACTGTAAGAGTTTACACAACACATAGAGCTGGATTGTATTTTGTAGCGGTCTCCACCATCCGAACTGAACTGAGGTGAAAATAATGAAACACAGAGGAGAAAGAATGAAAGTTGGAACACTGTCTCCTTATGTATGAAATATACAGGAAGGAGAATCATCGCTGTCTGTCTACTGGTGATGTAGTACACGACTTGGCAGTTCGTCATAAATATCATGATGACCCAGTACTCCTCAGTCAGTGCACAGTAATATCTCGTCCTAATATTTATACAGTATGAGTCAAAAGTTTGGACACAGTTACTCATTCAAGGGTTTTTCTCTATTTTTACTATTTCCTGCATTGTAGAATAATAGTGATGACATCAAAACTATGAAATAACACAGATGGAAACATGTAGTAACCAAAAAAGTGTTAAACAAATCAAAATATATTTTATATTTCAGATTCTTCAAAGTAGCCTTCCTTTGCCTTGATGACAGCTTTGCACACTCTTGGCATTCTCTCAACCAGCTTCATGAGCTAGTCACCTGGAATGCATTTCAATTAACAGGTGTGCCTTGTTAAAAGTTCATTTGTGAAATTCCGTTCCTTCTTAATTAGGGCTAGGGGGCAGTATTTACACGGCCGGATAAAAAACGTACCCGATTTAATCTGGTTACTACTCCTGCCCAGTAACTAGAATATGCATATAATTATTGGCTTTGGATAGAAAACACCCTAAAGTTTCTAAAACTGTTTGAATGGTGTCTGTGAGTATAACAGAACTCATATGGCAGGCAAAAACCTGAGAAGATTTCATGCAGGAAGTGGCCTGTCTGACAAGGTGTTGTTGTTCTTGCCTCTGTTTATTGAAGACTCAGGATCTTAGCTGTAACGTGACACTTCCTACGGCTCCCATAGGCTCTCAGAGCCCGGGAAAAAGCTGAACGATATTGAGGCAGCCCCAGGCTGAAACACATTATCGCCTTTGACAAGTGGCCGATCAGAGGACAAAGGGCTTAGGCGCGTGCCCGAGTCGACACCATGCTTTATTTTCTTTCGTCTGTTTACCTAATTGCAGATTCCCGGTCGGAATATTATCGCTTTTTTACGAGAAAAATGGCATAAAAATTGATTTTAAACAGCGGTTAACATGCTTCGAAGTACGGTAATGAAATATTTAGAAATCTTTTGTCACGAAATGCGCCATGCGCGTGACCCTTATTTACCATTCGGATAGTGTCTTGAACGCACGAACAAAACGCCGCTGTTGGAACATAACTATAGATTATTTGGGACCAAACCAACATTTGTTATTGAAGTAGAAGTCCTGGGAGTGCATTCTGACGAAGAACACCAAAGGTAATGAAACTTTTCTAATAGTAAATCGGAGTTTGGTGAAGGCTAAACTTGCTGGTTGTCTAAATAGCTAGCCCTGTGATGCCGGGCTATCTACTTAGAATATTGCAAAATGTGCTTTCACCGAAAAGCTATTTTAAAATCGGACATATCGAGTGCATAGAGGAGTTCTGTATCTATAATTCTTAAAATAATTGTTATGCTTTTTGTGAACGTTTATCGTGAGTAATTTAGTAAATTGTTAGTAAATTCCCCGGAAGTTTGCGGGGGGTATGCTAGTTCTGAACGTCACATGCTAATGTAAAAAGCTGGTTTTTGATATAAATATGAACTTGATTGAACAAAACATGCATGTATTGTATAACATAATGTCCTAGGGTTGTCATCTGATGAAGATCATCAAAGGTTAGTGCTGCATTTAGCTGTCTTCTGGGTTTATGTGACATTATATGCTAGCTTGAAAAATGGGTGTCTGATTATTTCTGGCTGGGTACTCTGCTGACATAATCTAATGTTTTGCTTTCGTTGTAAAGCCTTTTTGAAATCGGACAGTGTGGTTAGATTAACGAGAGTCTTGTCTTTAAAATGCTGTAAAATAGTCATATGTTTGAGAAATTGAAGTAATAGCATTTCTAAGGTATTTGAATAACGCGCCACAGGATTCAACTGGCTGTTGAGTAGGTGGGACGATTTCGTCCCGCCGGCCCTAGAGAGGTTAATGCGTTTGAGCCAATCAGTTGTGTTGTGACAAAGTAGGGTAAGTATACAGAAGATAGCCATATTTGGTAAAAGACCAAGTCCATATTTTGGCAAGAACAGCTCAAATAAGCAAAGAGAAACGACAGTCCATCATTATTTTAAGACATGAAGGCCTGTCAATACAGAACATTTCAAAAACTTTGAAAGTTTCTTCAAGTGCAGTCGCAAAAGCCATCAAGCGCTATGATGAAACTGTCTTTCATGAGGACCGCCACAGGAAAGGAAGACCCAGAGTTACCTCTGCTGCAGATGATAAGTTTATTAGAGTTACCAGCCTCAGAAATGGGCAATTAACTGCCCCACAGATTGCAGCCCAAATAAATAATTCACAAAGTTCAAGTAACACATCTCAACATCAACTTTTCAGAGGAGACTGAGTGAATCAGGCCCTCATGGTTGAATTGCTGCAAAGAAACCACCACTAAAGGACACCAATAAGAAGAAGAGACTTGCTTGGGCCAAGAAACACGAGCAATGGACATTAGATCTCAACCCAATTGAAATGGTTTGGGATGAGTTGGACCGCAGAGTAAAGGAAAAGCAGCCAACAAGTGCTCAGCATATGTGAGAACTCCTTCAAGACTGTTGGAAAAGCATTCCAGGTGAAGATGGTTGAGAGAATGCCAAGAGTGTGCAAAGCTGTCATCAAAGCAAAGGGTGGCTACTTTGAAGAATCTCAAATATAAAATGATTTTGATTTGTTTAACACTTTTTTGGTTACTACATGATTCCATATGTGTTATTTAATAGTTTTGATGTCTTCACTATTATTTCATAGTGGTTCTTCCTTTAAAAGTTGTGGCGTACTGCAGCACAGCTTGCAGGGTGCAAAGAATTCTATGGCATGTTATTTAAGTGTCAGCCATTGTTGCCAGAATGATGCAATTTACCACAATCTGCCACCATCTACCACAAACTGTTGCGGCATAAGCTCCAAACTTTTAAAGGAAGAACCACTGTAGAAAATAGTAAAAATAAAGAAAACCACTTGAATGAGTAGGTGTGTCCAAGCTTTTGACTGATACTGTATATTTATTTTTTATTCATTTTTTACTTTTAGATTTGTGTGTATTGTTGTGAATTGTTAGATACTACTGCGCTGTTGGAGCTAGAAACACAAGCATTTTGCTACAACCGCAATAACATCTGCTAAATATGTGTATTTGACCAATAAAATGTTTATTTGGTTTAATTAAGCCTGCTATGTGACCCCAGGCTGTTCTCTCAGGACATCCACTCTTGTCCAACCTCTGCTGTGTGTATAACCTCTGTCTGAGATGGACATGCTCAGAGGGATATGGGGTAGAGTCCTAAAAGGGAAACTGTGCTTTCCGAGGAGGTCGTTCCATCCCTTGAGTCCTGCCCTACATGTAAGCTATACTACTGCATTACATGTACTACAGTATGTGAAGGTCGACGCTATACCATACAGTAAAGGAAGGCCTATATATTTCACTGTTTGTGTTATGGCTACTAATGGTATTTTAATACTCATTCAATGCAAAGTAACAGCAAAACCTGTTGTTTTCTGGCTTTAGCATTATTTGCCAATTTATTTGTTTTATATTATATTCTCTGTCTTCTACTTTAATCTTGTTCTTTTCCTACGGTTGTTACTGTACTAGCCACAAACAACATGTTTAACTCAACCTGGAGGCATCGACAACAACACAGATTATTGCAACAGTTGTTAGGTATTTAGGCTACCATTAGTTTGTTTGTACTCTGCTCTATTTTGTAGCTGTGAAACAATATCAACGTGACCAACAAGCTAATGATAATTAGCAGTCTGTGGGGGTGTTTTGTTTTCATGTTATTGGAACATAAGTTGGGTCCGCAGGAAGGCCGTTTGAGATGGGGATTGTGACCCAGATGGCACCGTATTCCCTATAGGATGTACTAGTTTTGACCAGGGCCCTATGGTCCCTGATGAAAAGAATTGCAGTTGTTGGGATAGGGTGCTATTTGGGACATAGCTGCTGTTTTCAAAAGTTTATTTTTCTCCCCCTGGTCCGAATTAGACGTTGTGCCTCCTAAACTCTGATTTACATACGTCTCTTTGAGAGGACCAGTGATTAGCCCGTAGTTAAAAAGGCAGAAGGCACAGTTACCGCGGTAATTGCTTTATTAATTTGTAGGGGTTTGGTTTGAGCTAAACCGATAAGATTCCCTTTCATTAGAGTCAGAGGGGCTGGCGAAGTCAACAAAGTCTCTCTCCGCTTAGGAAGACATGATTTAAAGCCCATTTCACACTTGACTTCAGAAATGCCTGAATCATCCTGCCTCTCTCTCTCTGCCTCCTCACCCGCAGAGCTGCCATCTTGTTTTGTCCTTGTGGCTCTGGCACTTTGTCTGTTTCCAGAACTAGACTTTTACAAGAGTTTCACTTTTGTAAAAAGTGGGTGGCAGGTGTGTGTGTGTTGGTGTGTGTTGGTGGGTTGGTTGGTGGTTTTGTGTGTGTTTGGGTGGTGTTTGGTTGGTGGTTGTGTGGGTGGGTTGGTGGTTGTGTGTGTGTGTGTGGGTTGGTTGGTGTGTGTGTGTGTGCGTGTGTGTGCCTCTGTACGACACACTCTGGCCTCTCTGACTGTGTGGGTGGGTGAATAATGCTCTAACAAGAAAGCTATAGCCTAAGTGCAGCCATCTTGTCATGTCCATATGCCATCTCCTCTCCCTTTGAGAGCTCATACATGTTTCTGCACTCTATGTGGGTGAGAAAACATCTGCCAGTGTGTCTCAGCACTCTCCTTATTTCCATTAGAAAGTAAACAGATAGTTCCCCTTGTGACTTTCACTCCCCAACATGGCTTAAAGGTTAATATATATGCCATAGTAGTAAAAATGATAAATAAATGGGGCGGTGGGATGTGAGACAGAATATGCGGTCTGACTCCAGGAAGACTAGCAGCCTCTAAGGCATCAGCTAATGGAGATCCAACTAAAGAAGAAAGAGAACCAGAGCTATAGAGTGAACCACGGGAGATAGAGGCCAAAGGTATATGTGTATTGTGTATGTACAGATGCCGTATCTTAATTTGATCATCCTACACTACAGGAAACACAAAATTGAAGTGTATTCCAGATTTAAAAAGGCTTCAAAAGTGTAATTTCGACTTCAGACTTGATTTGCCCTAATGAAAAATGTATCAACCCCTACAAAGAATTTCCATTAAATATAATCCACATAGCAATTCACATTTCCTGTTGCTGCAGAATTATTTTCCTACTGTGTGAAACTGGCTGAAATTAAGATACGGCATCTGTATATTTGCTCCTCTATATAGCCAGGTAGCCACTCGTATACACTGTCTTCATTAAAACTCTAGTCACACCTGCTAAACCACTGAGCACAGATGATCAACCAAATACTGTGCTGATCAAATTCCCATTCCTTTTGTGTAAGCAGTAATTAGAGGTAGAGTGACAAACAGGCTGTGTACGTTTGTGTGTGTGTGTGTGTGTACGCTCTACTCTTATCTCCTCTTCGCTCGCTCCTCTCCTCTCCTCTGGTCACATCACAGGCTGCATGGATTGTAGAGGGTCTCCATGGCTACAAAGCATGGCTGAATTAGACGTAGGGCATCAGACATACATTATAACCGGTAACTGGGTTTACTTTCCGGGACAAGACCAACACAATATCCCCCCAGTCTTCCTGTGCAGCGAGAAAGCTTTTGGAATGGATTTTTTGTTATTTATTTATTTTCCAACTGTAAACACTGGCCCATGGTTCTGAGTAAAATTGTTAGGTATATGGATCCAAATTTGCACTCTTGCAGTGTAAAATTATATTTGTTTCATCCCCAGAAATGCAGTTATTGTTTTTGATTGAATGGCACCTTAACTTAATATCGTGGAGAGGAGTAAAGCAAAGCTGACTTGTTGTACAACACTTCTTAATTTTTTTCCCATAATAAACTGGAGCACGGTGTCAATCATTGGCGTATATCGACCTGGGATGTTAATTGAATGACCTTCGTTAATGAATGCATTATCCCTCCTCATTTGCGGCTGTACGCAATCTTAATCTGCATTAGGAGAACGTGATACGGCGTCCTGTCTCTGTAATCAGTTTATCTCTCCAAAATGTTATATTTGCTTATCTGCTTATTATCTTAATGATAACGCAATAGGAACAGTAGGTATGAAAATCTGAGTCTGGACCACCCGGTATTTCATGTAGGCTTAAAAGTGAAACAGAAGCTTTGTTTAATTAGATACTGTTGACATCTGTTGATTTGGTTTTGATTGCTTTGGGCTTGATAAGAACCCTGCCAACAACTGAAAGATTCAGTAATGTTGAGTTACATGTTGTTTTTCATAGCGTTACATTGAATTGAATGTCCTATTGCCAGTACATTTTAGCTGGACATAATGCCATTTTTCGTGTGGTGCTTGGTAGCTACTTGTACCTACAGTATTCAAGAGGGAGTAATGTAAAGTAACAAACGACAGATAATGATTGGCTTGTGGCCTATACTGTAGGTCTGGCAATCTAAAGGTCAGACAGTAGTGGCAATCAGTTTCCTTCTATAGCATATTGTCGTTCTCAGAACTTCCTGCGCCTTTGAAGATGTAGGCCCATGTTTCATCAGAATATAAATGGACGAAAGGGCATCAAGGAGAATAGAAAACCTCATTTCCTTTGACATGTTATAAGGCCAAGGGAGATGCAGAGATACTGCAGTATCAGTTTAGATGGTATTATAAGCAGGTACAGGAAATGTTTGATGCTTGCCTCAGATTACATATTCTTCCTGTGGTATTTAAAAAAAAAAAAAAAAATACAAGAGAAGTTCACACTAGGCCACATACTGTAGTATAGGATATGAATTCACAATCAGATCAGTGATAAATATTGGCTGTGGCAGTCTTTGCTTATGTGAAGACTAATGTTATGGTTGTTGATTAATTCATATGTTGTCATATTGAGTTTGTCTAGCAGGGCTGTTCAATGTCGGTCCTGTGGAGACATGACTTCTGGTTTTGATCCTCTCCTAATAAGGGACTAATTCAGACCAGGGACAGCAGGTGAGTGCAATTAACTACCAGATAGAAGAAAAACAAAATAAGTGTTTCTGCCCTCCAGGACTGGAATTTAACAGCCCTGGAGCCTTGCTGAATTCAAATAGGCATAGGAAATTACTTGAGGTGGAATGATTTCTTTTTGTAAAAAATCGGAGAAACTTTTGAATTTCATGGCAGTTGAATATCCCAGAAACAAGAAAACAAGTCAGTTGTTGTGACGTCAATGGCTATCATTAAATGATAATTAAACATGAAATATGGGTTGCATAACTGCAATTTGGACTTTCATCACAGATAACAGAGCAGGGATGACTTGTTTTCACTCGGAATAAAAGAAAGAAAGAGATACATTGATATGTCTCTCTCCAGCACCATTTCTGACTTGTTCTATAACCTACATGAAATGAAAGAATAATGGCGATCTCTTTAGGTTTAGGAAATAATTGCCGTCAAGAGGAAAGGAAATAATGATATGTGAGCGTTTCAGACTGAACCTATCCTTATTTCATCATTTAAATCCGGTTCTGACACGATCCCTATAATGAAATAGTGTAGTATAAATATCATCCCTGCCCAACATAGCCTACCAACGGAAACATGGAACCGACATATCCAGAAAGGGAAGAATGTAGTTAGGCCTACACCTAGAATTGAAAATCAACTTTATTCACTAAGTACATTTACACATACTCTGAAATGTACTTAGTGATATAGTGCTGCTAGTGATAGACAACATTTAGAGACTGCATACAGACAGAGTAATTTACTAAAATGTACACAAAGCAGATAGACATAAGTGTGAAGTAAGTAACATCGAAGGAAGTGTTTGCTACTTTCACATCATCTGCATTCCACAGCTCTGATAATGCAAATGCTATTAGCATTAACAAGCTAGAGCTCCCCAACCATCATCTGTGTGTATTCAACTGTCAAAGCTAACAGTATCAGCGTTGAAGTGTTACTGTTTAGCTGTGGTGCTAACTGTCAAAGCTACTGCCATTACATTAGCATTCAAGCCCTAGTGACTTAGCTGTGGTGATAAATGTCAATGCTAATGCCATTACATTAGCATTCAAGAGCTAGCGACTTAGCTGGGATGCTAACTGTCGCGTTGGTTGCACCTCATTTAAAAAGAGCAATCAGCGGCACGCTGCTGCTTATCAGCAGGTGTTTGGAGCGGAGTGGCTCATCAGCATAAACAAATTAACCTTAGATAGACGGAGCCCAGAGGCGAAAACAGATGAATAGAAAACATTAACGAGAAACAAGAACGATAACCTGCCTGTCACATTCACAAACACGACCAGGCTAGAAGGCAGGAGTGTCTCTATTAAAAGATGAGGGTATTTGATTAGAGTTTTGTTATTTTGTTATCTGACCATGTCATAGACACATTCATTGTGTTGTTCGTCATCTGCTACATAGCTTTGATAATTTAGGCCTAGGCTACTCGGAGTGCAACACACAATTTGTGCGCTGTGACGTCAAGCGAAGTTGAGTTGGGCAGTTAGGGGCTACGCTAGGCCAATCTATATGCTCTCAGTTGTACGGTATCCATATTCTGACATACTCACTGACACAACTACCATGGATGTGTGATGCTGTCTTAATATGGACACCGTGCAGGTAACTTTTACTTAACTAACTGTAACTTTTGAAAGGACAATGCTTCGTCCTATCCTATCTCTGAGTGAAGGGAAGCTTTATGGCCATTAGGTATTCTCCCAGTGCAGTTTGCATTAGCCAGTATGTTCCCAAACAAACAGGAACCTGTCACCTGTGAAATTACTCCATGCATTCCCCAACACCCTTTTTGTATTCAACAGTGACAGATAAATATAAGAACCGATTGTCTTGCGTAACGCATAATTGCTTATTAATGAGACGCAAATTCAAAAGAGCATCACCGTTTCTCGGTCGTCACTACCCACTGGGCACACACGAGTTGAATCAACGTTGTTTCCACGTCATTTCAATGAAATTACGCTGAACCAACGTGGAATAGACGTTGAATAGACGTCTGTGCCCAGTAGGTATTGGCATCGTCTGCATGATACTGTACCTGCATTGGAATGGAAGTAACCTTATACCACCGCTAGCTATGAGATTTTATCTACATGCTTAGATTTGTTATTTAACCTTTTCAATAACTGCTGTGATGTCATCTGCATCTGTCCCCGGTAGCTAGTTACCACAGCCACAGTTATAATGATGACTAAATCCCGCCTATTTCTACAATGTATCTTCTTAAAATAATATTTTAAACCTAACCCTAACCTTTACCACACCGATAACCTTATACCTAACCCTAAACTTAAATTTGTACAATTTTGACTTTGTGGCTGTGGCAACGAATGACAACCCAATTTCTATTGAATGGAAACTTAACATTGAGGATTTTCTGGTTTCAAGCAACAGCAAAATTGTGTAGGCAACAGCTTTTCATTTATATGGGCAGTGAACACAGTTACAATAAACAAATGTATAAACAAAACTGAGCCATTGGTGTTGTGTACATTGAGCCCTTGGACAATCTTCCTCTCTTGATTATGGACCTGCTCTTTTATGAAGCACTCTACCAACCAACATCAATGGGAAGATCTATATATCAGTGAAGCACTTGGCCTCCTGCCTTTGAGGCTGCTGCATCTCACCGCACCACCGGCCATAACACAATGAAATACCTTGGCTCCAGGCCTAAAGCCCACCGGCATTTGTTACCCATAATCATATCATATATTCACATTACCGCCGGAGTGTCTGCTTCGCTTGGCTCTCTCCTCTTCTGTCTTCTGTCCTCTATCCCCCTTTCTCTGTCTGTATTTCTCTCTTCTACTCCTTGTGTGTTTGCGGGGGAAAGCATTCTGATTTGTATGAGCGATGACCGGGGGGAGAAGCGCAGCTAGCAGGGCCCTAAGAAGCGTCGGCAAGCGAGGGAAACAGTCACAGCTGGTGTTTCTTTCATTCCCCCGCAACCAGCCAGAGTGACTTGATGAAAGTGTGTCTGCTTTTACAGAAATATATCTTTGAGGCTATTGGAATGTAATGCTATTGATATGGCAGCGTGTGAGCCCTTTGAGAGAGACTTGGCTCAGATACAGTACACAGCAGAGCTTGCTAATGAAACACAACTCGTACACCTATCAGATATTAATGTCGCTTTCTTTCTTCCAGAGTTGAACTGGGGACTGTGGAGACATCTAGTGTGGAATTGAAAAAGAAATGAACTAAGAAGTGAGGCAAGTTACACAATCTAACTCTCTCCCCAAGAATTATTCACAGGCTAATTATCCAAAATGTCTGACAGTCCCTCTCAGTAGAGGAAGTCCCTTCCTCTGCCAACGCTGTGTCTCGAAATCCCAGAGCAGAACTAAGTGCTAAACGCCCACTTTTATGGAGAAGAGGATGGATGGAGGAGATGATTGGAGTTCTGGGTTTCTCTCTGCCACCAGCCTCAGTCATCCACACAGCGAGGTGGGCGGATTAATCGTCTGGTGCTGGACGGATAGGGCGGGGTGGAACTGGATCAGATGGTTGGGTTTGTTTAATAGACTGCTTCTTCGTCGACTTACTGTAGTAGACTACACCTTTATGGGTTTGAGTGCTCTAGGGCATGTTCAAACTGGGTGTATGACAGTATGGGTTTGAGTGCTCTAGGGTATGTTCAAACTGGGTGTATGACAGTATGGGTTTGAGTGCTCTAGGGCATGTTCAAACTGGGTGTATGACAGTATGGGTTTGAGTGCTCTAGGGCATGTTCAAACTGGGTGCATGACAGTATGGGTTTGAGTGCTCTAGGGTATGTTCAAACTGGGTGGTGTATGACAGTATGGGTTTGAGTGCTCTAGGGTATGTTCAAACTGGGTGTATGACAGTATGGGTTTGAGTGCTCTAGGGTATGTTCAAACTGGGTGTATGACAGTATGGGTTTGAGTGCTCTAGGGCATGTTCAAACTGGGTGTATGACAGTATGGGTTTGAGTGCTCTAGGGTATGTTCAAACTGGGTGTATGACAGTATGGGTTTGAGTGCTCTAGGGTATGTTCAAACTGGGTGTATGACAGTATGGGTTTGAGTGCTCTAGGGTATGTTCAAACTGGGTGTATGACAGTATGTATGACACCCTATCCACTTGTGTACCAATTGAAAGTATTCATGATTTGTTTTGGTGTTCCAGCTTTTGGATGCAAATTTTGGTTATTAGAACGTTAGGACTTTTGGTTCACTGCCAGTATTTAAACACTAACTGCAATATTTAATTAGCAGTTATATCTTGCACTGCCTCCTAGGTCGACTCACTGTCCCATTCAAACAAGACATTTTGTTGATTACTTTTGGTTGCGTTTTGCGTTTGCCCTTTAATTCTTTCACATTTTTCATATCTGTGAGAGAACTACAGTATGAGAGCACGATCTGTCTGAAAAGTAGAATTCCAAAAGCTTGAAGAATTGAATTTTCCGCCCTCCCACACACACACCACCATGATAGCCACTAATACGGTTCAGCTAATAACAAGTCCACATAGAATTACATGGTATTATGCCTTAACTTAATGAACCTGACATCTACAAACTTCATACAGTGAACTTTTTAATGGTCATGGTGAATACACCAGTTCTATGCCTTTGGCTTTGACAATACAGTACGCCCACTAAGCGAAGCGAAGCTATGATTTGACTCTGCAGTGTGCATGCTGTCTCAATTTACCCATCATGGACAATTGGACTCAGAAAGAGATCCTGAATTTCTGTCTCTCTGTCTGTCTCTCTGTCTGTCTCTCTGTCTGTCTCTCTGTCTGTCTCTCTGTCTCTTTTTTGTCTCTGTCTCTTTTTCTCTTCCAGCTCTCCCTCCCTCCCTTCCTCCATAGTACAGTATGTGAGGGTCTTAGTGTGAATCCACTCAGCAGTGTACATGTTCTTAAGCAGGCCAGGGATTTCCTCTCCCCTCTCTAGAGTGGAGGAAGTTACCGTTGGACCCACTCCTCCTCATCCCCAAACCCAGGGACACGTCACGTTTGTCGGGCATGGACTCTCGTGTAATCCCCCTCTCCAGCAAATTTCCCCTTATTACACAGTCCTATCACACACTGTGAGAAAGCCACCAGGGACCCCTATTCAGGCGAGAGCGCCTGAGATTAGATCACTCTAGCTAGCTAAAGTGGATCAGTACACACATAAATGTGTACTCGTGAGCGCACACACACACACACACACACACACACACACACACACAGGTGCACACTCACACACACACACACACACACACACACACACACACACACACAGGTGCACACTCACACACACATGCACATATTATTCAACACGCATACACAAATGTTCTGATGCATTATACACTCACAGTATATTCACAATCACACATGACAATGCAATGCCTGCAGTGGCTAAAAATGAAACAGACATCAGTTTGCTGCAAACAGTATAGCTTTCTCCACCAACCCTGTCCCCATACCGGGCTCCAACCAGTGATCCTCTGCTCCCAGACAGAGTTGAGCGCCCTCCTTGACAACGTTTGAGCTATCAAAAAATATCTAATTGGATAGCTCCATCGGCGGCAGTTCAAGCTAGCTGTGGAGAGAGCTCACAGTACGTTCTTAACTCTGTTACGCACACACACACTAACACACTTCAAAACAATACATTTACCTGCAGGGTGATTATATCAGTCTCCTAAATGTTTCCCAGGGAAATTAAACACACAAAAGCACAGCATTCATATTCCTGTCATGTCGCTGAGCCACACACACACACGGACACACACTAATGCACTTCATGACAATAAATGTACCTGCAGTATGAATATATCAGATTATATCAGTCTCCTAAATGTTTCCAAGGGAAATTAAACACACAAAAGCACAGCATTCATATTCCTGTCATGTCTCTGAGCCACACCAATTACAACACAAACAAACTCATGCACATCATATAGGAATACTCATACATAGAGACTCACGAGCACACATTGAAATGTAGGGACCGGCGAAATGTCCCCACTTGGCCAAATCTACCTTATTTTACTATCCTTGTGAGGACTTCTGTACCCCACATTGAGACTCACTGTAGAAAACCTCTTCCCAGCTCCCAGCCTTTACTGTCTAGAAGTGCTATGGAGGTGCTGCACCAAGACCTGCTACTGTAGGCTACATACTGTACAGTACACCTTGACATCTGTCTTCAAGACTGTTCCCCTTACAGCACTTCAGCTTGCTGGTTTCCTTGGAAACCCCATACTGTGTAGTGCAGCAAACATCATCCTCATATGGATCGATAATGTGCTCATCCAAAAGGTGTTACCGTGGTAGCATTATTTTATAGTGTAGCGTAGTCTTCCGAAAGGTGGTGTCAGTCCTGCATGAAGCTATAATCCCCGACAGTGCAGAGGAAAGTCACGCTATGTGACACAAGACAATGGTACTGTTGTGATTATGTCTCACTTCAAACTTCCTGAAATGACTGCATCAACTGGACTAGAAGAGGGTACAGACGTGACTCAGACGGTACAGTACACACTGTCTTAGTGAGTCGTAACGGATTCTACCTTAATACATTTATAATGATTTGCTGTCAGAGAATCATACTTATGGACAATAATAATTAACAACTCATAGAAGGGCTTTTGCTTAGGGCAACAGTTGACAGATTTTCAATATCTTAACTTCTATTCTTCGGACTAACACTGAGTTGTGTCTGACCCTACTTTATTAAGAAGTAAAACGAATTTGAAAAGTAAAATTCATACATTCAAACCAAGGAATTATGTAATAAAATATAAGATAATACATGAATAAGCTAATTTGGACTTGTGCTCTTGTCAAACTATTCTGAAAGTAACTGACAGAACCGTAAAGGAAGAGACTCGCTACTTAAATTGATAAAGCCTCAGTATTAACCTTAAATTTACAATGTACTTAAGTAGGAGTGCTAAATCTTAGAAAGCTTTTCTTCATTCTCCTGCATGCGTTGTGATGCCTCAGAGTCTCAAGGTTTTCTATGCGTCTATAATTTAAAAACAAACCCAAATCAGACCTCTTTTGTACTGTACAGTTGAAGTCAGAAGTTTACATACACCTTAGCCAAATACATTTAAACTCAGTTTTTCACAATTCCTGACATTCAATCCTAGTAAAAATTCCCTGTCTGAGGTCAGTTAGGATCACCACTTTATTTAAGAATGTGAAATGTCAGAAAAATAGTAGAGAGAATGATTTATTTCAGCTTTTATTTCTTTCATCACATTCCCAGTGAGTCAGAAGTTTACACACACTCAATTAGTATTTGGTAGCATTGCCTTTAAATTGTTTGACTTGGGTCAAACGTTTCGGGTAGCCTTCCACAAGCATCCCACAATAAGTTGGGTGAATTTTGGCCCATTCCTCCAGACAGAGCTGGTGTAACTTAGTCAGGTTTGTAGGCCTCCTTGCTTGCACACACTTTTTCAGTTTTCAGTTCTGCCCACAAATATTTTCTATAGGGTTGAGGTCAGGGCTTTGTGATGGCCACTCCAATACCTTGACTTTGCTGTCCTTAAGCTATTTTGCCACAACTTTGGAAGTATGCTTGGCGTCATTGTCCATTTGAAAGACCCACTTGCGACCAAGCTTTAACTTCCTGACTGATGTCTTGAGATGTTGCTTCAATATATCCACATAATTTTCCTGCCTCATGATGCCATCTATTTTGTGAAGTGCACCAGACCCTCCTGCAGCAAAGCACCCCCACAACATGATGCTGCCATCCCCGTGCTTCACGGTTTGGATGGTGTTCTTCGGCTTGCAAGCCTCCCCCTTTTTCCTCCAAACATAACGATGGTCATTATGGCCCAACAGTTCTATTTTTGTTTCATCAGACCAGAGGACATTTCTCCAAAAAGTACGATCTTTGTCCCCATGTGCAGTTGCAAACCATAGTCTGGCTTTTTTATGGCGGTTTTGGAGCAGTGGCTTCTTACTTGCTGAGCGGCCTTTCAGGTTACGTCGATATAGGACTCATTTTACTGTGGATACAGATACTTTGGTACCTGTTTCCTCCTTTTTTCTGAGGTCTTGGCTGATTTCTTTCGATTTTTCCCATGATGTCAAGCAAAGAGGCACTGAGTTTGAAGGTAGGACTTGAAATACATCCACAGGTACACCTCCAATTGACTCAAATGATGTCAATTAACCTATCAGAAGCTTCAAAAGCCATGACATCATTTTCAGGAATTTTCCAAGCTGTTTAAAGGCACAGTCAGCTTAGTGTATGTAAACTTCTGACCCACTGGAATTGTGATATAATTCACTGTAAGTGAAATAATCTGTCTGTAAACAATTGTTGTAAAAATTACTTGTGTCATGCACAAGGTAGATGTCCTATCCGACTTGCCAAAACTATAGTTTGTTAACATGAAATTTGTGGAATGGTTGAAAAACAAGTTTTAATGACTCCTACCTACAGTGTGGGAAAAAAGTATTTGATCCCCTGCTGATTTTGTACGTTTTCCCACTGACAAAGAAATGATCAGTCTATAATTTTAATCGTAGGTTTATTTGAACAGTGACAGACAGAATAACAACAAAAAAATCCCAAAAAACACATGTCAAAAATGTTATAAAATGATTTGCATTTTAATGAGGGAAATAAGTATTTGACCCCTCTGCAAAACATGACTTAGTACTTGGTGGCAAAACACTTGTTGGCAATCACAGAGGTCAGACGTTTCTTGTAGTTGGCCACCAGGTTTGTACACATCTCAGGAGGGATTTTGTCCTTCTCCTCCTTGCAGATCTTCTCCAAGTCATTAAGGTTTCGAGGCTGACGTTTGGCAACTCGAACCTTCAGCTCCCTCCACAGATTTTCTATGGGATTAAGGTCTGGAGACTGGCTAGGCCACTTCAGGACCTTAATGTGCTTCTTCTTGAGCCACTCCTTTGTTGCCTTGGCCGTGTGTTTTGGGTCATTGTCAAGCTGGAATACCCATCCACGACCCATTTTCAATGCCCTGGCTGAGGGAAGGAGGTTCTCACCCAAGATTTGACGGTACATGGCCCCGTCCATCGTCCCTTTGATGCGGTGAAGTTGTCCTGTCCCCTTAGCAGAAAAACACCCCCAAAGCATAATGTTTCCACCTCCATGTTTGACGGTGGGGATGGTGTTCTTGGGATCATAGGTAGCATTCCACCTCCTCCAAACACGGCGAGTTGAGTTGATGCCAAAGAGCTCCATTTTGGTCTCATCTGACCACAACACTTTCACCCAGTTGTCCTCTGATTCATTCAGATGTTCATTGGCAAACTTCAGACGGGCATGTATATGTGCTTTCTTGAGCAGGGGGACCTTGCGGGCGCTGCAGGATTTCAGTCCTTCACGGCGTAGTGTGTTACCAATTGTTTTCTTGGTGACTATGGTCCCAGCTGCCTTGAGATCATTGACAAGATCCTCCCGTGTAGTTCTGGGCTGATTCCTCACCGTTCTCATGATCATGATCATCAGGATGGAACCAGAGCCAGTCGGGGTGAAATTGGAGGTGAGCGAAGGGAGCGAAGCAGAGACAGTGAAGGGGTTGATGGGGAGATTGGAGGAGAGAGCTATGAGAGAGCTGCTGTGTTGGTGCATGAGGCACGACATTCACCCTACGGAGCATGTCCTTGAATTGATGTCACCTGAGTCAGCTCTCCATACTCGTCCTGAGGTGCGTGCTAGCCGTCTGGTGAAGACTGTGTCAGCCCCACGCACCAGGCCTCCTGTGCGCCTCCCCAGCCCTGCACGTCTTGTGCCAGCTTGACGCTCCAGACCTCCAGTGCGCCTCCACAGCCCGGTGAGTCCTGCGCCCGCTCCACACACGGTTTCCCCAGTTCGCCTGGAGAACCCAGTGCGGCCTGAGCCAACTCCCCATGCTTACCGTGGTGAGTATTTGACTGGTCAGGCACGGTGTCGAGGCCGAGCATCCACAGGCCGGTGTGCTCGGTGCCGGCGTCCCGCATTTGCCGGGGGGAAGCGAGCACCCAGCCAATACGGGTGGTGCCAGTTCTGCGCTCGAGACCGCCAGTGCGCCTCCACGGCCCAGAGTATCCGGTGCCTGCTCCCAGAGCCAGGCCTCCTGCAAGTCTCCCCAGCCTGGTGAGTCCTGTGCCTGCTCCCAGAGCCAGGCCTCCTGCATGTCTCTCCAGCTGGGTGAGTCCTGTACCTGCTCCTAGTGCCAGGTCTCCTGCAAGTCTCCCCAGCCTGGTGAGTCCTGTGCCTGCTCCCAGAGCCAGGCCTCCTGCATGTCTCCCCAGCCTGGTGCGTCCTGAGCTAGAGTCGCCCGCCTGTCCGGGGCCCACGGCGAGGGACCCTGCTCTAGAGGCGCCACCAAGGTGGGGTGAGCCAGTGGTGGAGCGGGGTCTGCGTCCCGCTCCAGAGCCGACACCGCGGAAAAATGCCCACCCAGACCCTCCCCTATAGATTCAGGTTTTGCGGCCGGAGTCTGCACCTTTGGGGCGGGGGGGGGGGGGGGGGGGGGGGGGGTGTACTGTCATGCCCTGACTTGAGAGAGCCTTTTTATGTCTCTATTTAGGTTTGGACAGCTGTACTTCGTTGTCGCTGATTGGGAGCCATACTTAGGTAGCCCTTTTTCCCACCTGTCCTTGTGGGTAGTTAACTTTGTTTGTGGCACTTTGCCCTGTAAGCTTCACGGTCGTTTTGTATTGTTTATTGGTTTTGCTGGCGACATTCAATAAAAAGTAAAATGTATGCACACCACGCTGCACCTTGGTCTACTACATCCGACGGTCGTGACACATTAGTCGTGCACTGCTCTAAAACATATAGAACCTTTTTGAAGGGACATACCATGAAGTGAGCCATTTAACCCTTTGTGGTTACGTTAACTTATGTAGTCAAAGCAGGTAAGAATCTTATGTAGTCAAAGAAGGGTAGATTGGGTATATACTCCTGGCTGGTTTGTGTACTTCTGAATGTTGTTGGTTGGCAAAGTAAAAGCTTTTTATCTCCCCTGAATATTACACTAATTACTTCCTTTTAATGTTTTTTGCATGTTTTTTGAGGGGAAAACATTAATTAGCTTGTGAAAACAAACCACACATTTTCCAAGGAAATTTCATGCATGATAAGGATTTTGGTTTTCAATTTAAGATATGTCAATACAAAGTGTGTAATATTCTAACAAGTCATAATCAAGGGCTAGTATTTCATGTCGCTCATGCGGCTCGTGGCATTACAAGCCTTTCTGTCACATCAGACATACACTCAGCAAAAAAAGAAACGTCCCTTTTTCAGGACCCTGTCTTTCAAAGATAATTCGTAAAAATCCAAATGACTTCACAGATCTTCATTGTAAAGGCTTTAAACACTGTTTCCCATGCTTGTTCAATGAACCATAAGCAATCAATGAACATGGACTAGTGGAACGGTCATTAAGACACTAACAGCTTACAGACGGTAGGCAGTTAAGGTCACAGTTATGAAAACTTAGGACACTAAAGAGGCCTTTCTACTGTCTCTGAAAAACACCAAAAGAAAGACGCCCAGGGTCCCTGCTCATCTGCGTGAACGTGCTTTAGGCATGCTGCAAGGAGGCATGAGGACTGCAGATGTGGCCAGGGCAATAAATTGCAATGTCCTTACTGTGAGATGCCTAAGACAGTGCTACAGGGAGACAGGACAGATAGCTGATCGTCCTCGCAGTGGCAGACCACGTGTAACGACACTTGCACAGGATCGGTACATCCGAACATCACACCTGCGGGACAGGTACAGGATGGCAACAACAACTGCCCGAGTTTCACCAGGAATGCACAATCCCTCCATCAGTGCTTAGACTGCCCGCAACAGGCTGAGAGAGGCTGGACTGAGGGCTTTGAGGCCTGTTGTAAGGCCTCACCAGACATCACCGGCACACGTCGCCAAGGGCACAAAGCCACTGTCGCTGGACCAGACAGGATTGGCAAAAAGTGCTCTTCACTGACGAGTCGCGGTTTTGTCTCACCAGGGGTGATGGTCGGATTCGTGTTTATTGTCAAAGGAATTCGTGTTACACCGAGGCCTGTACTCTGGAGCGGGATCGATTTGGAGGTGGAGGGTCCGTCATGGTCTGGGGCGGTGTATCACAGCATTATCGGACTGAGCTTGTTGTCATTGCAGGCAATCTCAACGCTGTGCGTTATTGGGAAAACACCCTCCTCCCTCATGTGGTACCCTTCCTGCAGGCTCATCCTGACATGACCCTCCAGCATGACAGTTCCACCAGCCATACTGCTCGTTCTGTGCATGATTTCCTGCAAGACAGGAATGTCAGTGTTCTACCATGGCCAGCGAAGTGACTGGATCTCAATCCCATTGAGCACGTCTGGGACCTGTTGGATCGAAGGGCAAGGGCCAGGGCCATTCCCCCCAGAAATCTCCGGGAACCTGTAGGTGCTTTGGTGGAAGAGTGGGGTAACATCTCACAGCAAGAACTGACAAATCTGGTACAGTCTATGAGGAAGAGATGCACTGCAGTACTTAATGTAGCTGGTGGCCACACCTGATACTGACTGTTACTTTTGATTTTGACCCCACCTTTGTTCAGGGACACATTATTCCATTTCTGTTAGTCACTTGTCTGTGGAACTTGTTCAGTTTATGTCTCAGTTGTTGAATCTTGTTATGTTCATACAAATATTTACACGTTTTTTTATTTATAATATGTTTATTATTTTCCAATAAAAAAAGACAGCAATACAAACATTGACATTCATTGTACTGTTGAATGGGATGGCCAATTTAGAGGACAAAACAAAACTTAACCCACACATACACAATAAAATAAAATCCTATTAGGTGGTACATGTATAAGAAGACAGCATATAGTCATTACGAGCAGTGTAGTTAAGCCAAAAATATATACTGAGTGGAGTACAGCACAGAGTAGCAGCAGATCATCAACCCAGTTATGAAGCGGGACTAGACCATTTATCCAGTATTGGCTGCCATATTTTGTAAAACAATGTACTTCTATTGGAGGTACTGTATCGTATCTTTTCCATATGTATTACATTCCCTAAATCCTGTAACCACATTTCAAAGGTAGGTAGTCTACAATTTCCAAAATTGCAATATGAGCCTTTTGGCTAATAGAGTACAAAGAGAGACAGCCTTCCCCTCCTGGTTATTCCCATCAACTGTACCAAACAGAGCGATCAATGGGTCTGGGGCTATAACTCTATCGAAGTAATCGAAAATGAGAGCCCAGTAAGCATGTAACTTAGGACATGTCCAAAATAAGTGGGTCAACGTCCCCTCATCCTGCTTGCACCTCTCACACAGTGACACACCTCTCACACAATATTTTATGCAGTTTCACTTTTGAGTAATGTAACCTGTGTATCACCTTAAACTGTACAAGGTTGTGTCTGGCATTCACTGAACTGTGGTTTATATCCTGAGAGCTTCTACCCAGTCCTCATCTGAGATTTCTGAACCAAGTTCTTGTTCCCAAGCCCTTTTAATAGTGTCTGTGAATGCCTCTATGTGGACCTGTAGCACATCATACAGTCTAGAGACCGACCCTTTTGAGTGGGGTTTGACAAGGATCAGGCTATCTAATGTAGGATTATTTGTCTTAATGCCATACTGTGGATATGTGTCCTTAAGACATCCCTGATTTGGAGGTATCTGAAAAAATGTGTTGTTGGCATGTTGAACTTTCCCTGTAATTGTTGAAATGAAGCTAACTGACCATCCGTGTATACATTACCAATTGTTGTGAGCCCCTTCTCCCTCCACTGTGAAAACACCATATCATCCAATGCAGGGTGGAAAGCATGATTCAGGCAAATCGGCCTGTCAATGTATACAGTGGGTATGTTAAGAAAATACCTAATCTGTTTCCAGATCCCAAGAGTATGACAAATGACTGGATTAGAGTCATAAGTGGCTTTTTCACATATGATGGACTATTAACAAGTGCAAGGAGTGAGGAACATTGACAGGAGACCTGCTCAATCAAACGCCATGAAGGCATATCATTCTGTCACATCCCAGGTAATCTTTCCCTCCAGCAAGAGGGAAAGAATAAATGCTTCGTTGAAATTCTGGCTGCCTTGTTATCCCATAAAAATGGAATTACTATTGAATCCAGTTTCTTAAAATAGCTTTGTGGTATGAAATTGGGTAGACATTGGAGGTAAAGAAACCTGGGTAGGACAACCATTTTAATAGCATTTATATAACCAACCAAGAAGATAGGCAGAGTTTTCCAAAAATCTATATTTTGTTTCAGCTGATAAATTTTCATGTCCCAATTTGCTTTCAATAGCTGATCAAGGTCTCTTGTCACTACAATGCCAAGGCTTGTGAACTTGTCCATCACTGTTCTAAATGGGGTAGATTGCAGAAATTGCATATCCACAGGCCGTGACATCGGCATCAATTTGCTTTTTTGCCAGTTTATCCGAATGCGAGTAGCAAGGGGTTCCATGGCTATAGCGAAGAGGGCAGGCGAAATAGGGCACCCCTGTCGGCAACCCTTGAACAGGCGGAATGACTGCGACATTTCCTGATTGGTTACCACGGACGCCATTGGGTGTGCATAAATAATTCTTATCCAATTAATAAATTCCTTTCCAAACCCGAAATGCTCCAGAACCGACATCATATACTTCCACTCAATCTGATCAAATGCCTTCTCTGCGTCAAGAGCTATTACCACTGCATCAACTTTATGATCATGATACATTACGTTGAAAAGGCGTCTCAAATTGTAGTATATATGTCGGCCCGGGGTAAAACCTGTCTGATCAGGGTGTATGATGTCAGAAATATATGTTTTCAATCGGTTTGCCAATATCTTTGTCAACACCTTATTCTCTTTGGGGAGTAATGACACGGGGCGATAAGACGACATCTCCATGGAATCTCTATCTTTTTTCAAGATTGTAGCCTCATACAGTGTTTGCGGGAGTTTGGCATTTTCTTTGGATTGTTTAAACATTCGCAACATAAGTGGAGCTAGACTGGCGCAGTACTTCTTATAGAATTCTATGACATATCCATCGGGCCCAGGGGCCTTGCTGTTTGGAAATGGTGCTATCGCTGTGTTAATTTCCCCTAAAGTTATCCCAACATCGAGTGCAGCAGCTGCCCCCCTGTCTAGTTTAGGAAGTTCACATTCAGCGAGAAAGCGTTCAATAGTTTGTGGATCAGTAGCATCGCATTTTGATTGACATAGTAAAACTGCGCAAAGCATTTATTAATATCCTGCGGATCTGTTACTATTTTACCCTTCTTGTCTTTTATTTTGTGAATAGCTCTAAATGCCTGTACATGCCGTAGCTGTCTTGCTAATCATTTATGTGGTTTGTCACCCAGTTCAAAATAACTTTGTTGCGTTCTAGCAAGTAAAGAGCCCATCCGTTTCGAAAGGATGGTATTGTATTCATATTTCAACTTTGTGATCTTCTCAAGGCCTGTATTCGTGGAATTCGTCCTAAAAACGTTCTCCTGTTCCCCTAACTCTCTTTCAATTTCTCTCAGCCTAGTATTGGCGCGTTTCTTCCTCTCTGATGTATAAGAAATAATGTAACCTCTTATCACAGCCTTTAGAGATTCCCAAAGGGTGGAGTCATCAACATCCCCCGTGTCGTTAGCTCCGAGGAAAAAGGTAATCTGCTCCTTCAAATACTGACAAAAAGCCTAATCTTTCAACAGGTATGCGTCTAAGCACCACGGTCGCCGACCTGTAGACATATTGTTGCGTTTCAGCACCATGGACAGAGGAGAATGGTCCGTAATTAGAATTGGATGATAGGTAACCGAGCTGCTGAAATTAGTTTGGAGTCCAACATAAAATAGTCAATTCTGGAATATGATTTATGAACTGATGAAAAGACAGAATAATCATTATCTGTTGGGTGCGTCAGCCTCCAAATATCAACACAGTTAAGGTTTTTCATCAATGTATTAAGACAGACACTGGCATTTGATTGTTGAAGTGACCTTGATAGCTGTTTATCTAAAAGAGGATCTAACGTACAGTTAACGTCACCTCCAACAATAACACTTGTATCCGAGATATTTGGTATGGCCTTAAATACCCTTTGAAAAAATAATGGATCATCGAAGTTGGGTCCATATAAATTGACCACGGTTATTGGTTTCGAATTCAGTTTACCAGCCACAATTATATACCGACCATTAGGATCTGAAATCGAGGATGAGTAAACAAAAGGAATGTTTTTCCTTATCAGGATTGCTACCCCTCTCGCTTTTGCATCAAAGTTAGACTGGTATATCTGACCGATCCAGCCGACTCGTAGCTTGGCCAGAGCGGAGCGTTTATTATGAGTTTCTTGATGAAGCACTGTCAGCCCCCAGTGATTTAAGATGAGAATTTGTTTTTAGCTCGTTTCACGACATTACCTAAGCTATTACAGTTCCAGCTGACTATCTTTATTCCACTAGGTCTACTCTGTGCTTCGTCACTATGTGGCATTTCTTAATTTTGAGCAAATTGTTGCTGTCATACAAAGCCCAAAAGAAAAACGTCCCGCCGTGCGGGAGCTTGTCATGCCACCTGTATTAATAAATGTGAACATAAAACACAGACCCCATCCCCCCTCCCGTCCCTTTACTGAGTGACTTCCCCAAACGAAGCACTCCTTGTCTAACACACAAACTTCAGGGTGTCTAGACATACAGCTTGAACTAACTCGTCATCTATAGATGCTCCGCATATAAACTAATATCAAATAACACTTAACTCTCACATTAGGGGGTGAGTGGCGCTAAAACATGATAGGCTAAACAATGCTATGTAAGCCACAACATCTCACCCATCGTATAAGTCCCAATTTCTGATCTTCTGATCGAAAAATTCAAACACATTCCTGGCCTGTATTTGGCCATTTAGCCGGTTGACACAGCCATTCTGTATCCTCAGCCAGGGAACTTGCTTGCCAAGAACAGATCGGCTAAATATTTTGGGTTGTCAAACGTACGTGTTGATCCCTCGACTGTCACCTTAAAACCGGGCTGGGAAGAGGAATCCATATCGGATGTTGGCCGCCCTGCATTTGTTGTGTAACTCATCATACTCTTTCTGTTGGTTCCTCACCTCCAAAGTAAGATCTGGGTAGAAAGATACCCTGTCTCCATTGTAGTTAAGGGGGAACTTTTGACTAGCCAGCTTGAGGATGAGATCCCTGGTCTGGGGATAGTGCAGCCGTACAATGACTGGCCTTGGTGGCGCGCCATTGGCCGGCTTCGTTGCCTGTGATCTGTGTGCGCGGTCGATCAGGATGGCCGTTTTGAAGCGTTCACTCCCCAGCAATGTCAGAATCAACTCCGAGACTAATTCAGTGGGTTTCCCTTTCTCAGTGGCCTCCTGGATCCCAAATATTCAGATGTTCTGGCATCTTGAATGCGACTCGAGCAATCGGGCTTTCAGGGTTTTGTTGTCATTTTTGAACGCGCAATGTTTCTCTATGTCCTGTAGCCTGGCCTCGTGATCGACTGTCGTCTGCTCAACCTCATGCACCCTTCCCTTACTTTTCCTTCACAGTTTCAGTCAAAGTCCCAATACTCTTTGAGGTATCAGCCAACCTTGTGTCCACCTTCTTGCTTAGTGAGTTTATGGCAGCCAGTATGTCACTTTGAGTAGGATCTGTGGGGAACTCTTGGGAGCTAGCATCTTCAGCTAACTCCTCGTGGGTCGGCGATGTTGAAATTGGTTCGTTGTCTATCTCATTCAAATGATCTTGTTCAGCGCCACCTTTTCTGGTGCCTTTTCCCTTTGTCATATTGCCAGACAATGTTTGAAGTTATAGGTTGTGAGAGGTTAAGATAAATATTCATTTGTTTCAAAATAGAGCGGAGCTCTAGCAAAGCACGTCTACTCCATAGCACGCTCTCTAGCGCCCCCCTACACATGTTACGTTTGCTGAAAATAAACGTAGTTTACAGTGAGAGGACGTTTCTTTTTTTTTTGCTGAGTTTATTATTGATATCTTTTGAATCTTTTGTGTTGCTGGTACAGATAAACCCTGGTGTTAGTTTCCCTGTGAGAGATGCTGTTTATACAGCTCAAATGGTGTATGTTTTGTGGTTGACCTCAGGCCAACGTTCTCCCACTAAATTCCAACACAAAGCACTATGGTAGAGTACACTTTTCCTCTTTTGAAGCCTGGATGTTTGTCTTCCAGTGAAGGGGAAGGAGGGAGGGGTGGTGCCGTCACCCGTCAGAGAATGTGCCCATCCGTGTTGCCGCCTGCATCCGTCCACCTTTCCCTTTGGTCCCGATGGCGATGGGACCTTATCTGGTTTCCTGTGCGGTTGGCCTGTCTCTCAGATAGCAGGCCAGGGCCCTCAGTGGTGCTCTGGGTAGGGATAATGGATGACGACTGTGCTCTCTCCGTCCCAGACAGCACATGGTGTCAAAACACCTCCTAGCACTAGCTTAGCGCTGCTGGCACTGACAGCACCATTGTTTGTGTGTATTGTGTCTGCGTCTGCTAGATATGGTGGTTGGGGGGGTGTGTATCTGCAGACATACTGTAGCCCTGTGTGTGTGTGTGTGTGTGTGTGTGTGTGTGTGTGTGTGTGTGTGTGTGTGTGTGTGTGTGTGTGTTGAAGGATGACAAAGCAGCGTTACTACTGACCACACTGGGTAGCACAGTTGTTGAACGGTTCCGATTAATGATGCATCATGGGAGTAGGAGTTGTAGGAGATTTACTGGTGGTAGGAACTCGACTCTCTCTGCCTGGTAATTAGATAGCTCTGGGGTTGGTTGTTTTTCTCTCAGAGGGTGCACAAGAACATTAGTCAGTCAGTTGGTTTGCCCTTCAAAAGGAAATTGATTATGTAAAAAAGGCTACTGAACGATCTTCAAAACGTATGTTTGCATGACAGAGTAACATAAGAGTGAACTACATTGGACCCAGAGATAATACACTGAGATCTTCATTGAAGCGTCAATCAGCAGCTGAAACAACAACAAAGCGTCCTCCCCGCCCCTGTTTCTGTAAAAAGCTGAGGGATGGGGTCTTGAAAAATGAAACCACTCTCAAATTGATAGACAGAGCTATGGATGGAAGGACTGACCATCCATGAAATCAAAATGATAGTTTGAACTATGTTTTGAGGCTATATAGTGTTTGTTTACATTTACTTTGTTTACAGACATTGGAGTAAAACAAGCTTATATTGTGGGTGCTGATCGGGTATGACAATTAAATTAAGTTCATGGGTAGATATCATTAATTTATGAGTCCAGAAATAGATGTAGCAAGTGCAGATTGCCCCTTTAACAAATAATAAATGGATGTCAATATAAATATTAAGGAATTGCTACTATACATCTCTCCATTCCTCAAAGTCAACCTCAGACAGCATTTTAACTCTTCTCTCCCATTACTTCATTGGTTGATGCTGTGGGAAAACAGCCAACTCAAGACCTGGGTGATTTACTCGTACCAGACATGAGTTATATACAGCTTCAACGTTATGCATGAGTTAGAATCCAATCCGACGTCATGGAAACCAATTCATTTTGACGTGGAGTAAATTACCCCGTTGACGTCAAGCCACAGCTGGTCCAGCTGTGTATTTATGGTTATGACCTGCGTTAGACAGTCCTTTTACCTTCAGAGCCGGACGGAGCGGCTGTAATTATAAAAGGAGGAAGTGTAATCATAGGAACAGGAAGTGTTATTGGCGGCAATAATAGTAATTGGTTAGGAAGGTGATTGGTTAGTGGATGGAGGCCCTGGGATTCATGTCTTGGGAGGTCGCAGGGTCAAATATATAGGATGATTCCATCATGACGGCCTAATAACATGTCATGATGACACACGTGTATTTTCCCTTCAAAGCAATCAGCGTAAAATGAAAACATGGAATGGCCCTGTTAAAGCTATTGCTAAGGCAATGCAAAGGCTACATGTTAAAGCTATGGCTAAGTCAATGCATAGGCTACATGTTAAACCTATGGCTAAGGCAATGCATGGGTTACCTGTTAAACCTATGGCTAAGGCAATGCATAGGCTACATGTTAAAGCTATTGCTAAGGCAATGCATAGGCTACATCTTAAAAGCCATGGCTAAGTCAATGCATACACTACATAATGTATACATGTTACAGCTATAGTAACATGTAAGTAAAGCTCTGCAAGATTCGCTGTTGGTATTCTAAGATCAAAGAAATGCTGCTGCTACCTCGCTTTCAAACCAGAAGGTGCATGAACAGACTGACTGAGCAGACTAAAGTTGAAAAGATATTCATCAACTCTCGGTAGCACAATGGAAGTCGTGCTTCAAAAATGAATCTTTTATTGTTAAAACCAACACGTTTCGATGAATTCCATCATCATCATACACGTCCCTAACATCTGAAGGATTAGACGTGTAGACGCACTGCATACTGGGTTTCCTAATGCATCTCCTTAAACTCATCAGAATGAACAAAAGGGGTTTAACGGTTTATTTATTAGCAGCATTTCATCTTACTCAGTATAATAATATTTGAATAATCCCCTCTTTCTCCCAACGATCTCATCAACCTTTAATCTTCGTTCCCTATTCCAACTCAGCGAAGCAGGCCTGCATTAGTGCTTGAAACTAATTCAATTATATCAGACAAAAGCATTTTGGTAAACGAGGGTAATTTGAATAGGGTGCAATTTTGGACGCACCTGTGAAAGCAGAGCCCTGGTCAAACGTAGTGCACTATGTAGGCAATAAGGTGCCAATTTGGACGCCTCCACAGGCTTTGGCCACAGTGCAGAAACTCTACAGCGCCTTCACACTAAATTGAGTTTGATTAGGATTAACCCTTTAATGTCTTTATTAGGGAGTGATTTGAGCTAAATGCTAAATGCTTTTCTCTTCCTAATCATATTTATTCCCACGTTAGCTGCAGCTGTGTCGTCAAAACACAATTAGTAATCAGTGTTTTGGCATCTAGTGCAATGTACACACAGAGGGGCGCTGCTTTTGTTGTTTTCCTTCGAAAATGTAATCTCTGTTCTGTGTTCCTTCTACGGAACAGTTAAGTGTGTGTGTGTGTGTGTGTGTGTGTGTGTTTGTGTGTGTGTGTGTGTGTGTGCGCCTACGTCCGTGTCTGTGCGTGAGCGTGCGTATCTGTGTATATCTAATTATGATGTGCTTTATTAAATCCATTCTCTATCATTTGCAGATTGCCACGACCACCTTGAGGACACACTACTGCCCAATCACCACTGCGCCCAGTGGGTTGGCATGCCAACGAACACCGTAAGGCTTTGTGTTGCTGTTTGTGTCTGGTCGTCTGATTCTACAACAGAGCTTGATGCAATTTAAAATCCAATTTGATACATTCATATGTACAAGATTGGCATAAACCCCTGTTATATTCTCATTACCCCGGTTGTTGCTTTCGGGATAGGAATGAAATGACATCAACTACATTGAGATTGTATTGCTTGTGTTTTGATTATCTACATTAAATAAGTGTGAAAGTAAAAACAGCCTGTGTAAATTAAACATGCTGATGTCAAAATAAAAGCTGTTGGGTTGCATCCCAAATGGCATCCTATTTCCTATATAGTGCACTACCTTTGACCAGAGCCCTATGGGAATAGGGTGCCATCGTTCGACCGGATTACATTTGCCATTTGATTCCTTTTCAATTATCTCAATTATCTCTTTTCATCACTCTTTCTCTCTCTCTCTCTGTGTGTGTGCGTGTGTGTGTGTGCGTGTGTGTGTGTGTGTGTGCGTGCGTGCGTGCATGCATGTGTGTGTGTGTGTGTGTGTGTGTGTGTGTGTGTGTGTGTGTGTGTGTGTGTGTGTGTGTGTGTGTGTGTGTGTGTGTGTGTGTTTTTACAACAGGAAAAGTAAGGGGAAAACCTTAAACAACAATTCCAACCTAGATGCTGATAGATGTCTGCAATAAATGAGCTCATTTGAAATAATGGACACCCCCCCACCTTATAGCTCTGGGAATTGTTTTTGTTCAACCTGTTTGACTTTGACTCTTCATCCATGATTCTGCCCACTGTGTGGCTGTCCTTGTGCAGATGGCATATTCCCACAAGTTAACTTTGTTCCAATTACTGATGAATACAGGTTGGAGAGAATCCTATTTGTGGCACGTAGGATTCAGAGAGGCTCACTGCAGAGAGTCCAGTAGTAGTGACTGGATTGCTTTATTGAACTATGCAAGTCAGTTAAGAACAAATTCTTATTTTCAATGACAGACTAGGAACAGTGGGTTAACTGCCTTGTTCAGGGGCAGAACAACAGATTTGTACCTTGTCAGCTCAAGAATTTGAACTTGCAACCTTTAAGTTACTAGTCCAACGCTCTAACCACTAGGCTACGCTGCCACTTTAGTTGATATCATAGCACAGGGATTCAATCATACATCATCTTTTGAGGATTAGATAAAGTGAATGAAGTGCAGAGATGAAGCGTAACTCTTCAGTTGATCTGTCCAGAGTTCGGCTGTGTTTGCGTACTAATGTGATTTTTCTTATATGGCTAGACCTCCAGGCAAGTGTCTGAGGGGAGCTGTCTGGCCCAAAAGGCTGGCCTAGAAATGCCATGTATCCAACTCCAACTACCTAAAATTGATTCTGGTTGACACAAAAGCAGCATACAACTGGCAAGAGAGGAAATTACTTTGCGTTATCGGCAAACTGAATTGATGTTTTGATGGGAGCAGTGCCATATCTCATACTTGTATTGTTATTCATATGAAACTGACATTACCCTTGTTATTTGGGGACTACTGTTTATATTACCAGTACCAGTGGGCAACACAGTATCCTGAAAATGTTTTGATCTGTAGGGAACATTTTTCCTGGTTTGTAGTTCTCAATGTTATATAGCAGGGGTACTCAACTCTTACCCCACGAGGTCCGGAGCCTACTGGTTTTCTGTTCTACCTGATAATGAATTGCACCCACCTGGTGTTCCAGGTCTAAATCACTCCCTGATTAGAGAGCAACAATGAGAAAACGCAGTGGAATTGGCTTCGACGTCCAGAATTTAGTTTGAGGGTTATATAAACTCAGAAAAAAAAGAAATGTCCTCTCACTGTCAACTGCGTTTATTTTCATCAAACTTAACATGTGTAAATATTTCTATGAACATAACAAGATTCAACAACTGAGACATAAACTGAACAAGTTCCACAGACATGTGACTAACAGAAATTGAAAAAACTGTTCCTGAACAAAGGGGGGTCAAAATCAAAAGTAACAGTCAGTATCAGGTGTGGCCACCAGCTGCATTAAGTACTGCAGTGCATCTCCTCCTCATGGACTGCACCAGATTTGCCAGTTCTTGCAGTGAGATGTTACAGGTCCCAGACGTGCTCAATGGGATTGAGATCCGGGCTCTTCGCTGGCCATGGCAGAACATTGACATTCCTGTCTTGCAGGAAATCACGCACAGAACAAGCAGTATGGCTGGTGCCATTGTCATGCTGGAGGGTCATGTCAGGATGAGCCTGCAGGAAGGGTACCACATGAGGGAGGAGGATGTCTTCCCTGTAACGCACAGCGTCGAGATTGCCTGCAATGACAACAAGCTCAGTCCGATGATGCTGTAACACACCGCCCCAGACCATGACGGACCCTCCACCTCCAAATCGATCCCACTCCAGAGGACAGGCCTCGGTGTAACGCTCATTCATTGACGCTAAATGCGAATCCGACCATCATCCCCGGTGAGACAAAACCACAACTCGTCAGTGAAGAGCACTTTTTGCCAGTTCTGTCTGGTCCAGCGACGGTGGCTTTGTGCCCATAGGCGACATTGTTGCCGGTGATGTCTGGTGAGGACCTGCCTTACTACAGGCCTCTCCCAGCCTATTGCGGACAGTCTGAGCACTGATGGAGGGATTGTGCATTCCTGGTGTAACTCGGGCAGTTGTTGTTGCCATCCTGTACCTGTCCCACAGGTGTGATGTTCGGATGTACCGATCCTGTGCAGGTGTTGTTACACGTGGTCTGTCACTGCGAGGATGATCAGCTGTCCGTCCTGTCTCCCTGTAGCGCTGTCTTAGGCGTCTCACAGTACGAACATTGCAATTTATTGCCCTGGCCTTACAGTATCTGCAGTCATCAGGCGTCCTTGCAGCATGCCTAAGGCACATTCACGCAGATAAGCAGGGACCCTGGGCATCTTTCTTATGGTGGTTTTCAGAGTCAGTAGAAAGGCCTCTTTAGTGTCCTAAGTTTTCATAACTGTGACCTTAATTGCCTTCCATCTGTAAGCTGTTAGTGTCTTAACGACCGTTCCACAGGTGCATGTTCATTAATTGTTTATGGTTCATTGAACAAGCATGGGAAACAGTGTTTAAACCCTTTACAATGAAGATATGTGAAGTCATTTGGATTTTTACAAATTATCTTTGAAAGACAGGGTCCTGAAAAAGGGACGTTTTCTTTTTTTGCTGAGTTTATGTCTGATGTGACAGAAAGGCATGTAATGCCACGAGTTTAGTATAGCCGTCCAATATATCAGATTTATATTTTACCAGGTCAGTCTCATTGAGATTAAAAATGTATTTTACAAGAGAGGCCTGGCCAAAATCTGATTTCTTTTAGGAAGAAAGGAAGGAAGATAGAAAGACAGACGAAAGAAAGAATGGAAGGATACATGTTAAAAGTATTACAACAGGCCCATGGTATTAGGTTAGTATCCACCCCCTATTGGCTGATTATTATTCCATGTGACCGCAACACCTGCTGCTAATTTGCTCTAATGAACTGCCATGGCGTTTTGAGGGATGAAGCATGAGCGAAACTACTGTATTGGACATCATAGGCTACATTTAGACAGGCAGCCCAATTCAGATTTTTTTTCTCACTAATTGGTCTTTTGACTAATCAGATCAGCTCTGAAAAAGCTCTGCTGTGAAAAAATCTGATGTGATTGGTCAAAATACCAATTAGTTGGAAAAATATCATAATTGTGTCTGACTGTCTAAACACAGCCATATTGGCTAAGTTCACTGGGTTGAGGTTGAATGGGAAGTCATTGAATGGATTTAATCTCTTTATTGATTGATTGTTTATTTGTTAGTCTACCCATTATTGAGGAGTTTGTGTGAAAGTGTTTGTGTGAAATAAATGTTTTCTGTGTATGCTTTGTCGTAGCATTTTTGGATCCTAAGAACTTGATAGGTTTGTATATTCATTGTTAGGACAGCCATAAAAACCGCTGGCACATCAACAGCTTGAACAGACACTACTTTCCAACCCAAATCAGAACTAACCCTTATTTCCAAATCAGAATTAACCCTTATTTCCAAATCAGAATTAACCCTTATTTCCAAATCAGAACTAACCCTTATTTCCAAATCAGAATTAACCCTTATTTCCAAATCAGAATTAACCCTTATTTCCAAATCAGAATTAACCCTTATTTCCAAATCAGAACTAACCCTTATTTCCAAATCAGAATTAACCCTTATTTCCAAATCAGAACTAACCCTTATTTCTCTCTAAACTCCTTCTCCCAAGGTTTGAGTGACCGGTACAAAGCTGTTATATTAGTTTGGTTTATCTTTTGATTCATGAATCTCAAAAGACGAAGGGAGATAACAGTAATTGGAACTCTGCGGTGTAGCTATAGCATTCCCTGGTTGTGTTCCTATATGACCAGAGCCCATCAAAAGTAGTGCACTATATAGGGAATAGGGTGTCATTTGGGGACGAAACCCGACTCCCGAGTCACAGTACATACAGCTATCCGTCCTCCTGTTTGTACAATACACTCACACAAAGTCTATTCACAAACCCTAGAAAGTTATGGCCTTTGGCTTTCACCAGGAATTATTTACAACATACGTCTTGATCTAGTACATATGATCTAATACATAAAAGTAAACCATAAAAATATGATTATATCATAGTGAATGAATGACATGTGAATGAATAAGCCTTTTCATACTTTATAACATGTCCATATATAGTTACAGTTTTAGGAACATATGCCCAAAATATTTTTGTTATAAGCGTATGCCATGTGTCGGCCTCCTACGTAAAAAAAAGTTTGACATCCACACAAAACGTCTTATTTACTTATTTTAGGCTTAAGGGTCGCATTCATCGTACAGCTATGAAAGTTATGTATTTAAATCTGCCTGATCGAGAGTAACCTGGAAAGTCCTCAGCCATGGCTGTCGTGAAACATAAAGATAGATAGAGGACTCATCTTTATATCTGTGCCTTTATAACACCTGTGACAGCATGGGCAGCGCCATTGAGGTTACAACCCATAGGAATCCCCACCCAGTTGACTACTTTGATTACTTTAAAATGGCGGAAGCATAGTAGAAGCCCTCAATGGCGCTGCCCATGCTGTTAAAATTGCCTTTTGGCCACTATAGGCCTCTATCATTCTCTATGGTCGTGAGCAAGTTGATCTGTAGAAATGGTTTTCTAAGGACCTCCAACCACCCCTTTGACAAGAAGGGGCAGAGACCTGACATAAGGGGGTGTAATGACACAGCCAACCACCGGATGCAGCCAAAGACACATTTATTGGATAAAGAAGCTTCTGAGTTTCCTGGAAGTGTCTGGGTTTTTGTATTGACTTACAAAATGGTGGGAAATTAATATAATAGGAAATGTAAACATTATCTGTAATTACCATTAAATCTAGTGAATGATTTTGAGTACTGTAGTCTTAAGAACGCTCTGCCAAGTGGGTAAATGTAGCTTACATAAGTGGGAAAAACAGCTTCCAGAAAGAGGAGTTCAAACCAGGGGTAGGAACCGAAATGATTTTCCAATAGTTCCGTTCTGAACAGAAGCATTATTTTTTCTGTTCCGTTCCACTGTTCTGTCCTGCAAAGTAAAGTTCTGAACTGGTTCTAACCCCAAAAAAGTATTGGCTTATATCGTTCTTTCTTGTTATGACATGCATTATCTGAATTAGGTCCAAAGAATTATAACTACGGATGAGCGGCTTCTACTGAATAACTTTGAATGTCTTTGAACTTCAGACAGTTGGCTTAATGTTGGACCAGAGCTTGCTAGCTAGCTAGCTAACAAACTTGTGTGCAGAGTGGCACCAGAATGAAAAACACGTCTTACCTTTTTGTAGTTAATAAATCTAATGTGAGACTTGACACCTATAGTATCCGTAACTAGCATTGAAAAAGTAAATCCATTCTTCTCTAATTAAAAATATCTCCCTAATTTCTGAATCAGGCTGGCAGACAGACACTGGAATACGTTTCTGAGTAACAGAGTGAGAGCCTTGTTGCTTCCTTTGTGGGACCAAAAAAAATGACCGGAACGTAAAAGAACAACCGTTTCCCATGCTTTTAAAATAACGGTTCTGTTCCAAAACAGTATAGATCTCTTTCGTTCCTGGTTCTGATTCTGTTCCTCCAAAAATTGCCTTATTTTCAAGTTTTGGGTTCTGCTCCCTGAAAAACCTTATTTTGTAACATTTTGCTATTCATATGAGTAAAGATAAAATTCCAAGACGTGGATAAATTATTTGCTTTTATTGCAAAGGTAGGAAACCCTGGTCCTGGAGTGGTGCAGGTACTTTTCAATCCGTAGCATGGAAAATCAGTGTCGCAGCGCAATTGACATTGAAAGTTAATGTTACCGCTTTTGTGGAGACTGCGTTCACAATAAACACTGCATATGTCGGCTCAATTGGAAAATTACCTTTAAATGTCAACCGCGCTATAACGCAGATCTTCCGCGCTACGGAATGAATCGAGCCCTCAATGTTAGAGCTAGATCTGGTAACTGTTTATATCCTGGTGATTGGCTGAGTAGATCTGATTCATCTGAAGCAATGGAGGATGACTAACTCACCTGACATCATTAAGGGGCTGATTCAGACTTAGGAAATGTACGCCTTTTCTGTGCTCTCCTATGTTCTTCTCATTAGTTGGTATTCAGACTTACCTTATGCAGGTGCATAACGTGCTCTGTATGTGTGGCTCCCTTGCGCACACTGAATAAATGTAATTCAACCGCTAAAATCCCTCCCACTTGCTGGCCAATAGATTTTCTCGTGGAGTTTTCATGCAATAGGGTTTTCAGTACATTTATGTTGTGCCATCTGTTTAAATACAGTGTACCTTTAATTTAAAATTTAGTCAACAGATTCACTAGAATATGTCAGAATGGGTTCAGAATATTAAGGATCAATGAAAAAAGCCATATAAATATATGCATATTCGTGTCCGTTTCAGCACCAATTGGTAAGTACAAAAAATGTGATCTTGTAGATAATTTATAGTTAGGAAAGTATTTATGAATCATAAAAATAAATATTTGGAGAGCCTTTACACATGAAATATATTGACAAATAAAAAATACAGTGGTTTGATTCATGCTGAAAGTTGCCATAATATGGCATTTATTGTTCAATCCATGAAATATTGGAAGGTGTTCATGAACAATAGTTTACTCTAATCCCCACTAATCATGGAACTGTAATTACAACGGTCCAGTCGTCGTGAACCGCACGCCAGGCTCTAGGTTTAAAATGCTAAGTGTGGTCTGAGTTTCATTGACACGCCCTGATCTGTTTCACCTGTCCTTGTGCTTGTCTCCATCCCCCCCAGGTGTCGCCCATCTTCCCCATTATCCCCTGGGTACTTATACCTGTGCTCTCTGTTTGTCTGTTGCCAGTTCGTCTTGTTTGTCAAGTCAACCTGCGTTTTGTCTCAGCTCCTGCTTTTCCCATCTTTCTTTTTCTTGCCCTCCTGGTTTTGACCCTTACCTGTCCTGACTCTGAGCCCACCTGCCTGACCGCTCTGCCTTCCCCTGACCCTGAGCCTGCCGTACTATACCTTTGCCCCTACTCTGGATTACCGACCTCTGCCTGACCTGGCCCTGTCTGCCGTCCTATACCTTTGTCCCACTACTCTGGATTATTGACCCCTGCCTGCCTTGACCTGTCGTTTGCCTGCCCCTGTTGCTGTAATAAGAATTGTTACTTCAACACAGTCTGCATTTGGGTCTTACCTGAAACCTGATATACATAATGATTAAAATAGGCTACATGTCCCAAATTATTGCACAACAGCCTAATATGATCCTCAGGAACGACTATACGGACGTCACAAAGGAAAGAAAGGTAAATGGAATGGATTGATGCAAAATGTAGGCTACAAATTGAAGGAAACTAACACTAAAGTGACAGTTATAAATGGATGTGGGAATTATTGATGGTGGCTATCCATAGTGGCTAATATTTAACATGATAAAAAAACTGTGAAAGGCCCGGGCATTTAATTAAAACATTCTAGAGCGCATAAATCAACTCGGTATGTTCGGTGCTATAGAGGCCAATAATTTGGGTCTCCAAATTTCATCCCCGCAAATGATACATTTTAATTGTCACAGTGAAATGCCTTTCTCGCAAGCTCCAAACCCAACAATGCGGTAATCAATACCAATGTAGCACTACAAATAACATAAGGTAGAACAAAAACACATACAATAGAAATAAGAACAAGAGAAAGTAAGAAGCTATATACCAGGTCAGTTCCAATACCATATTTACAATGTGCAGGGATACTGGAGTGATGGAGGTAGATATGCATAGGGGTAAGGTGACAGGGATACTGGAGTGACAGAGGTAGATATGTATAGGGGTAAGGTGACTAGGCATCAGGATATATGATAAAGAATAGCAGCAGCATAAATTCTGATTGTATGTGTGTGTGTGTGTGTGCGTGCGTGCGTGTATAGAGTCAGTATAAATGTGTGTGCATGTTATGTGTGTGTTGGAGTGTCAGTGTGCGTGAGCGTGTAGAGTCCTGTGAGTGTGCATAGAGATTAAAATAAAATACAAGGGTAAACTCAATCTGTGTAGCAATTGTGTTAGCCATTTAGCGCGGTCTTATGGATTGAGGATAGAAGTTGTTCAGGAGCCTGTTGGTGTCAGACTTGTTGCACTGGTACTGCTTGCCGTGTAAGAACAGTCTATGGATTGGGTGGCTGGAGTCCGGGCCTTCCTTTCACTCCGCCTGATATAGAGGTTGCGCCTTCTTCCCGACTGTGCATGTGTGAGTAGGCAATTTTAAATCCTTTGGACACTGAGGAACTTCCTGTGGAAAAAGGGCCAAAATACATGTCATGTTGGTATGATTTAAATTTTTCCCTCCATATGGCTGGTTTCACATTCGTCTCCAGCAATCATAAGGAAAAATCATCTAAAACAATTGCTATTTGTATTTACAACACCCTTCAAACAGATTACTCATTTACCTAGCTGTTATCAATTTATACATTATATAGTGCATGGGGAATGAATCGGGAATAGTAGATGTTTTTCCTCTTGGAACCGACAGGTGCTTGATCTTATTCATGGTTTCTTCACATGTAAAGGTGGTGAAATCATTAGGGAATTAAGTCAAGGTCAGAAACACCTATGCCACACCTCCATTCCTGTGATCTCCACCCCAAACGTATAGCTGGTTGGCATATGCGTTTTCAATTGCTTAAGTTCAAGGTCAGAGTAAGGGTAAAGAGAAAAGTGCATAAAAGGGGAATGTGTGTTATTCAGTTACTGGGAATTCAGACCGGAGTTATGCTCGCTTAAATGGAACTACAATCAGTGGAGTGAGCCTTAAAATACGGCTGGCCATGCTTTCCACCTGGCTACCCAAACCGTGGTCAACAGCATTGCACCCCCCACAGCTATTTGCCCAAGCCTTCCCCATTTCTCCTTCTCCCAAATCCAGTCAGCTGATGTTCTGAAAGAGCTGCAAAATCTGGACCCCTACAAATCAGCCGGGCTAGACAATCTGGACCCTTTCTTTCTAAAATGATCTGCTGAAATTGTTGCAATCCCACCGCACCTTCTCCGCTATGCAATCTGGTTTCAGAGCTGGTCATGGGTGCACCTCAGCCACGCTCAAGGTCCTAAACGATATCGTAACCGCCATCAATAAGAAACAATACTGTGCTGCCGTATTCATTGACCTGGCCAAGGCTTTCGACTCTGTCAATCACCACATCCTCGTCGGCAGACTCAATAGCCTTGGTTACTCAAACGATTGCCTCGCCTGATTCACCAACTACTTCTCTGATAGAGTTCAATCGGATGGCCTGTTGTCCGGGCTCTGGCAGTCTCTATGGGGGTGCCACAGGGTTCAATTCTTGGGCCAACTCTTTTCTCTGTATACATCAATGATGTCGCTCTTGCTGCTGGTGAGTCTCTGATCCACCTCTACGCAGACGATACCATTCTGTATACTTCTGGCCCTTCTTTGGACACTGTCTTAACAACCCTCCAGACGAGCTTCAATGCCATACAACTCTCCTTCCGTAGCCTCCAACTGCTCTTAAATACAAGTAAAACTAAATGCATGCTCTTCAACCGATCGCTGCCCACACCTGCCCGCCCATCCAGCATCACTACTCTGGACAGTTCTACAAATGCCTAGGTGTCTGGTTAGTGTAAACTCTCCTTCCAGACTCACATCAAACATCTCCAATCCAAAGTTAAATCTAGAATTGGCTTCCTATTTCGCAACAAAGCATCCTTCACTCATGCTGCCAAACATACCCTCGTAAAACTGACCATCCTACCGATCCTCGACTTCGGCGATGTAATTTACAAAATAGCCTCCAATACCCTACTCAATAAACTGGATGCAGTCTATCACAGTGCCATCCGTTTTGTCACCAAAGCCCCATATACTACCCACCACTGCGACCTGTATGCTCTCGTTGCCTGGCCCTCGCTTCATACTCGTCGCCAAACCCACTGGCTCCAGGTCATCTACAAGACCCTGCTAGGTAAAGTCCCCCCTTATCTCAGCTCACTGGTCACCATAGCAACACCCACCTGTAGCACGCGCTCCAGCAGGTATATCTCTCTGGTCACCCCCAATGCCAATTCCTCCTTTGGCCGTCTCTCCTTCCAGTTCTCTGCTGCCAATGACTGGAACGAATTACAAAAATCCCTGAAACTGGAAACACTTATCTCCCTCACTAGCTTTAAGCACCAGCTGTCAGAGCAGCTCACAGATCACTGCACCTGTACATAGCCCATCTATAATTTAGCCCAAACAACTACCTCTTCCCCTACTGTATTTATTTATTTTGCCCCTTTGCACCCCATTATTTCTATTTCTACTTTGCACTTCCTTCCACTACAAATCTACCATTCCAGTGTTTTACTTGCTATATTGTATTTACTTTGGCACCATGGCCTTTTTTTGCCTTTACCTCCCTTATCTCACCTCATTTGCTCACATTGTATATAGACTTATTTTTCTACTGTATTATTGACTGTATGTTTGTTTTGCTCCATGTGTAACTCTGTTGTTGTTGTATGTGTCGAACTGTTTTGCTTTATCTTGGCCAGGTCGCAATTGTAAATGAGAACTTGTTCTCAACTTGCCTACCTGGTTAAATAAAGGTGAAATAAAAAAATAGCCATCACACGCTAAATACCCCCAAAGAACTACAATCCCCATATGGCATTGGATAGAAATAGTATCGAACTGAGTGAAACTGAGCAGGTGTGTATAAAATATATTATCCACACTTACTCAGTTTTATTCTATTTCTATCAATAAAAAGACCCAATGCAACATGCGAGCAAAGCTGACGGATGAATTGGTCTGCTGATGTACGGCTCGATTATCAATCTTCTATCATTAGTCACTAGATGAAGCAATTTGTCTTGGACTTGACAGCTGTCATTTTCTCCCAGTGTTAACTTAATCGAGGCAATTGCCTTTTGAGTCTCTTGATAAATTCCCTTACTCAAAAGGAAAAACACAGAAATGATTGTGCTACTGTATAGTTTCTAGATTATTTTTAATTGTTTTACCTCAAAGATAATTTGAACATCTGTCACTCTCTCTGAAGACAAAGGGCTACTGGTTGGACTTCTGTCACTCTCCCTGAAGACAAAGTACTACTGGTTGGACTTCTGTCACTCTCCCTGAAGACAAAGTACTACTGGTTGGACTTCTGTCGCTCTCCCTGAAGACAAAGTGTTACTGGTTGGACTTTTGTCGCTCTCCCTGAAGACAAAGTGTTACTGGTTGTGGCTATGTGTGTTAATGGCGCTGCACTGCAGTGTACTGAACAGTATATAGAGTTACAGTATAATATTTAATGAGTATACCAAACATTAGGAACACCTTCCTAATATTGAGTTGCATCCCCTAGGGATGCTGACCCGTGTTGACTCTAATGCTTCCCACAGTTGTGTCAAGTTGGCTGGATGTCCTTTGAGTGGTGGACCATTCTTGATACACACAGGAAAATGTTAAGCATGAAAAACCCAGTACCGTTGCAGTTCTTGACACAAACCGGTGCGCCTGGCACCCACCACCATACCCTGTTAAAAAGCACTTGCTTCTTTTGTCTTGCCCATTCACCCTCTGAATGGCACACATACACAATCCACGTCTCGATTGTCTCAAGGCTTAAAAATCCTTCTTTAACCCGTCTCCTCCCCTTCATCTACACTGATTGAAGTGGATTTAGCAAGTAACATCAATAAGGTGTCATAGCTTTCAGCTGGATTCACCTGGTCAATCTATAGCTGTGTTTGAATATCCATACCAACATACTGTATACTACATACTTAATGAGTATATTAGTTAATTTTAGTATACTGTAAACAAATGCTATTCTTTCAGTTGAGCGTACTAGCGCTTCGCCTGTCTACCGGAAGTTGATGCTGTTGCTATGCAACCTCTTGCTAGCTTGTTAGTATAACAAATGACTAGCCAGACATTTTACAATTTCGGGTGTGTTCGCAAAATTCAATCTGGATTGCCAGACTGCGCTCAGTGTGCTCTGGGCATTCGTAAATCCAGAGTATAGCCAGATTATCTGTTCGCAGTTTTGATCTCAGAGAGCGCATCACTCACAGTCCAGCACCCAAGCTAACTGACTAACGTTGGCTAGCTTGCTAGCCATTTCCAGACACAAATGAGAGAACACCTCACTCTGACCATTTTACTCGCCCAAGCAGAGCTGGTTAGGCTGTTTTCATGTTATCCAGAGCGTTGGTGACTGTAACTGTGCTGTTGGCAACAATTTAATTACGCTTTATTTGCCGATGTTTATGTTCAACACCCACGAGAGTGCTCTGAAATTGGAGTAGATAGCCAGAAATAACAATGTCCATTGAGAACGCACAAAGACTATACCACTTAGCTAAGAATGACGTGAATAATAAGTCAATAAACATTGGGTAGTTAGTTAGATTATAGTTAATATACTGCCTGGCAAGTTCGGTGTATTAGTAGCCAACTAACGTTAACGTTACTCGTTAGGTAACTAACTTTAGCTAACATACCGGTATACCGGTACATACTACTGTAATGCTATGCGGTTCATAAGGATAGAGTAGCTAACAAATTGTCAACCAACATAACGTTTAATGTAACTTATTTGAAAAGTCATTACTTTTTTACATTTCTCAACATTTTCTTAACATTTGTCATAATTAGTTAAACCATGAATTTGTATCCGCTCTCGTCAGACTTCTGCTGCATATTTTCCACAATTTTCTTCATATCTGAAAACGTTGTGAAGCCACGCCCATTTTCAGACCAATTGCATTATGGGCCCTAAAAGCCACGAAATAGTGCCCACTGCTTGTATACTTCATATTTTGCTGTATTTAGTACAACATCCGGGAACTTTTGGCATACTAACTATCTGCATACTATGACCAGTAAGCATACTACATACTCAATTTATGTTACAAATAGTACAGTAGTGAGGTTAGTATGAGTATTCAAACACAGTTTATGTCATGTAAAGAACAGGTGTTCGTAGGGTTTTGTACACTCAGTGTATATAATAGAGTATCACAGCTAATATCTACTTGACAAAACTTCCTCTCTATCCTTGTCACGTCCTGGCCAGTAAGAGGGGTTATTTGTCATTGTAGTTGGTCAGGGCGGGGCAGGGGGTGTTTGTTTTGTGTGGTTGGGTATTGTGGGTTTAGGTTCTAGTTTTCTTATTTCTATGTTTATCTAGCTTTTCTAGTTCTATGTGAGTTTTGTCAATGACCTCCAATTAGAGGCAGCTGGTTGTTGTTGTCTCTAATTGGAGGCCACATTTAGTTGTGTTTGTTTTCACTTGTGTTTGTGGGTGGTTGTTTCTAGTATAGTCTGTGCACCTTACTGCACTGTTTTTGTCATTTGTTTATTTTGATTAAGTGTTTTCTTTAATAAATAAGAGGATGAGCACTTTACCCGCTGCGTTTTGGTCCACCTTCAACGACGAGTGTTACAATCCTCAAAACTTCTTTGTATACATGGAATTGTGAGAAGATCAAATATCAATGTTTTTAAATATTTTATTTATTAAAGCTTACATCATATCATTTAACTTTCATTCCCTACTCTCTATCCTCAATATTCTAAACAGAAGATCAAATATTTCTTTTTTTACTAAAGCTTATATCACATCACTCAATATCATCCAGTATCATATCACTATATCAGACAATATTATATCATCTGGCTACATTACGATCCAATCCTTCCACCACCCCTTAAGTGTCATCGATTAGATATGAATGAGACAGATTTTCTTTTCCCATTATCTCTCTCCATTGTCACTGAAAGTACCAAACCTACAGTTTTCCTGTCAAATGCCTCAGAGAGGGACAGAGGACACACACCCCCACACAGTGTGTGATCAGACCGAGAAAAGACCGGGTCTTCCGCATGAGCAGGAAACATTGCATAACGTCCTCCTCGTGGCAGGTGCATCACGACACTCCCTTGTTTTGAAAAAGCGAAAGATGGAGCGAGAGAGAGAGAAGAGGATGGACAGATGGAAAAAAAGAGAGGATATTTCTATATCCCTGTCAGATGGCTCCAGAGAGGTAGGCTAAGATAGGCTGCATCATTCCACTATGTGCTTTCTTTCCAGGGGACTTTTTTCACCCTCTTTTGGGGTCTTCCCTGGCTTTAATGAAATCTGTGGTTCCTGAGAATAACGTGTGTGGGGGAAATGGGAAGAATATTTCAAGCCATTCCTAAGAACAGAACATTGGCGTGTTGCACTGACACTGGCTGTCCCTGTTCTGTAAGACTTTCTGGCGTTCCTTCTGTGCTGTAGGACTTTCCCTCTCCTCTAGCACAGAGTAAAGTTAGTAACACGCGCATTAACCAGCAGCCCAGTTAAACCTTTTTACCACAGTTGCATGCAAACGGTGCACGGTCCCCTGGTGGAATGCAACTCAATGGCCCCCTCTCCATCTCCGGGACCACTCTTCCCCGTCCATGTGTGTATGTCTGTGTGAACACAAACCAATAACGATACTGAACACCCAGCTTCTAATAATATCACTGATCACTCAGCGGGGTATCCCTACGCGCCACTGGCCGTCTTACTCCTCTAGCTCCATCTCCTTCCACCAGCCTGCCTGGCTGTTTTAGTAGTGTGTCCTTAGCAACTGTGGCTAAGGACCCACTACTTTACACACCCAGCATGCTGTGAAATTCAATTAAGTCTCAGCACGGAAAATTTGCGTTTGGGGAAATAAGATGGGAAGACATGAGAGGGAGTGAGGGAAATACATCTGTCCTTTAGTTATGATTTGCTAGAATCAGAATTAGACTGGGCGTGAAGATGCAGAGTAAATGTTTTGCGGCTAGATGTGTTCAATGTGGTTTATTACAGGGGAAAGTTAAAGGGGAGGGGAGTGGAGCGGAGGAGAGCGGACAGGGAGAGGAGGAGAGGAGGAGAGGGGAGGCTAAATCAATAGGAGTATAAAACACCTGCTCCATTTCATCTCCTGGATTCCAGATGGATACAAATGCAGAACCACCAGTGCCTTCATAATGAAATCTGAAAAGTAAAAACAACACAAAGGAATAGGGATAAGTGATGAATATGTGGTGTCGAGGGCTCAAGGCAGCACATCCATTCTGAGGAAGAGAAGCTTCCAAACAATATCATTATATCACATTTAGATACATTATTCTGTAAGAGTTCCATCTCATCTAGGCCATATTTATCCAGCGTTATGATGAGTCACCAGTGGGACTAAAAGCTAGTCTCTGTCCTCAACTCTTGAAGTCTGTGAGGGTATTGATAATTATAATTGATCAACGGCTCTCTGAAATTGGAAGCGTAAGGACATTGTTTTAAACGATTCATTAGACTCTACCTGGCTATGCAAAATGTTACAGGTGATATCTCATTTTGCTCCACATTGACCTGTGGTTGACGATTGAGGACTGGTTTCCCAGACACAGATTAAGCCTATTCCTGGACTGAAAAACTATTTCTATGGAGATTCTCCATTGAGCATGTTTTTTTTAGTGCAGATCTAATCTGTGTCTGGGAAACAGCCCTGTATGCCTGTCAGAAGACTGATCCTTACAGAGCGGTGGCAAAGAGCGAGGGGTTGGCACTCTAATGGCTCGTGGAGCTATGATCTAATAGTATAATTCCTCAGAGTCTGCTGGCAATATGCACGACTAACCACACTGGGCAAACAGTAAGCGATGCAACACACAAGGAATGCTCTGTGCTCAGCCTCAGAAATCGATCCCTGTTCTCTTGCTGTCGGCGCTCTCTCTTTCTCCGTTTTTTTCCCCCTCTCTTTCTCTCTTCTTTTCTCCGTTTCTCTGTATTCTCCTCCTCCTCTCTCCACATTATTGGAAGACCAAGTGCGTGCTTACTGTTCCGTCTATCCCTTGGGATCCCAAAGATTCTATTTCTACCCACCATCATGCCATCGTACGTAGAGTTCATCTCCTCCTGAGGAAAACTCCAACTAACTTTATTTCAGTGCGAGTGGATTTCTTCCCCATTCTTTTCCACTCCTTCCTCTTCCTCCACCTCTTCCCCCCTCCTCTTTCTGTCTCTTATCTATGTTCCTCATGCTCAACCTAAGAAAAGTATCCCATCATCCGAGGAACCATCCTGGCTTGTCCCAATGCAATTACAAGGCCTGTTATTTCATACCCTCCACTAGACCGCTGCACGCCACTCCCCTCAACCAGACAGTGGCCAGTGCACTGTAGACACACACAAGGTTATTATTTCCCACTCTCCACTATACCGCTACACCCCCCCCCCCCACACACACACACACACACACACACACACAAACAACATCCACACAAACAACATCCACTCAAACAGATGGCTTCTCGCTCGTAGGCTACCTTTCTCTGAGATAACAGTGAAAATGTACGCTTGTATACTGGAAAGAAATGGTCCAAATAACTTCCCAAAGATTTTGTTGATTTTGTAGTTTCTTGAACTAAGACCCTGAAACTTCTATGAACGAATGAAACGTCCTTATTGGCCTGTTGTGCAGTGGCCTCAGTAGGAAATGACATTGGACTGGTAATGGGAAGGAAAGAAAATGTTATTATCTGCCCTGACCATTTCACTAGAGGAAAAGCATCATTACAACATGATGTGACATTTCATTCACTTGCAAGCAAGCACACCACACACAAACAGGCAACCCCCCCCACACACACACACACTCATTTGGTTAGTAGCAGATGTTTACAGAATCTCTCTCACCTGCAGTTCAGAGCCATTCCAAACATGGCTGCACATCCAGATCAACTCCATCTCACATGACACCACACATTCTCTGTAATTGGTCAACACCACAGGTGTCACATTCCATAAAATATTGACAAGAGAAATTGAGTGAGTGAGAGCGAGAGAGACAGAGAGAGAGCGTGAAGGTATGGAAATGGAGAAGCCAGTGGAGTTGATGGTGGTTGATGGTGGACCAATGCATTACCCTGCCTGCTTTGCCCTAGAGCAGAGTTTCCCACCCCATGGGGTGCACATATTGGATTTTGCCCTTTAAATCACAGCTGATTTAAATAATCAACTAATCATCTAGCTTTGATGTGTTAGTGTTAGGGCAGAAACCAAAACATGTACCCCTTGGGGTCCCGGGGACCGAGTTTAGGAAACACTGCCCTAGGGTGATATGCTTTGCAGGCAGTATTGCACCTGTAATGAACCCCATTCCACTCCCCTGTCTCCCACTCCAATATCCGCATAATCCCTCCTTCCTTCTCTCCCTCGACAGAGAGAGAGATGATGGGTGGAGAGAAGGGGCAGAGGGAGTGAGGAAGAGAGAGAAAGAGATACAGCATTTATTATTGATGATTTTATAGGTTGTTGTTTTGTCCAAGAACTGCATCTAACCAGTTGGTAGAATTTGAGGGATTTGGCAATTTTCGCCTCTCACAGAGTCATGCCAAGGAATCATGCCAATAAAGCAAATGGCTAATATGAATTTAAAACTAAGTGGACAAGAGAGCAAGAGAACAAGATAATGAAAGAGAAAGAGAGAGGTAGTTTGGAGAGCAAAATAGGAACACAGAGTAAGAGTGAGAGACAAGGGAAACGAGGGAGAAAAGAGAGAGAGAGAGACTGCAGGTGTGAGTCAGGCAGACTAACTTAGTGGAGGAGGTAGAGAGGTCAATGGGGAGGTCAGCTGTTTCATCATTAGCAACTGCCTCTGCTGCAGTGGCTTTCCTTTCCTCTCTCCTTCAGAGCTCCTCTGAACAGCAGACTGGATCCCATTCTCGCTCTCTCACCATCCATCTCTCTCTTTCTCACTCTCCCCCTCTCAAACCCAGACCTGGGGAACAGACAGTATATGCTAGCTGACAAGGGATTCTCATTCGTTCCCTTGCGTTCGCGCTCTCAGCTACTCTCTCACTTTTTCTCTCTCACACCTATCTTTCCTACATCCAAACATATCCCTCAGGTAGTGCTCGGTATACAGTATAGGATACTCTCCCTCTACCTCTCTCTTTCTCTCTCTCTCTCTCTCCAAATGTCCCTTGTTTCTGGGTCTCTAGTATACCCACATGATAAACCTATCTGATATTGGCTATAAGGTGTTGTTGTTGTTCTTCCATCTGGTTGTGATGAGGCCACACATTTCACTCCAGCCAAGGTCATTTCACAGTCCATACACAAGCACTTTTCATCTGTGAATCAATCAATTCCCCCCTCAGCGATCGATATTCTGAGGAATTGCTAATGCTGACATATCACACATTTCTATACATAAACAACTGCTTAACCTTTCCAGCTAAGGAGATAGTCAGGCTGTGTCCCAAATTACACTCTATTCCCCTATGGGCCCTGGCCAAAAGTAGTGCACTATAAACGGAAAAAGGTGCGATTTGGGACACCACCCTCAGCAAATGCAGGGGGCACACTACAGTCAAGTGGATTGATAACAAGGTAATAATTGGACCAACTTGGGGTTTAATGGAAATATTTGCCATGCTATAAAGCATTCAGATGGAACAGAATGAAATGGAGAATAAATGAATGCTGGTTCCAACACATAAAAATGACTTGATTTAGTTGACGCCTGTATAGCTCAGTCCTCAAGCTAGCACATCTCAATCCCCTCACTTTGTGATTAAGTTCTGTCGTTTAAACATACGCAGTCATATTGGAATAAATATTTCGAAGGTATTTTTATTCAAACATTATCCGTCACTCCAAGGGATTGGGAATGTGTCCATGATTTGTCCCGAAATAGGATTTGCATAGGCAGGTTGCAGTGTCATTGTATTGATGAACAGCTAGAAAATATTTGTGTATATCAATATTTCAACTCATATAGCTAGTTAGGTAGTTAGCTGTGTATTCTTTACAAACACCTTAGCGACAAAACACAAACAGCCATTTCAACTCCATTTTCAACACCCTAGACAAACAGTCTGCCAATACGAACACCCACTCACCAACAGCCTAACGAATCAAACATAATGGCACCAATAAAAATAATCCTGTACTCAGCAATGCAAAAGGTGCTATATCATGTTGTTATGACCATTTGTATTTATCATAGCCATATACAGCTGCCATATCCTTTATTGACCTGGCCTCCCATTCCAAACGTGTGACTCAGTGCCCCTAGACCTATATTAATATAACATGATAAACAATATTGTGATTGTGGACTATATCATGTTCAGGTTTCAATGGAGCCTCCAGGCCTCTTGGTCTTCCAATAAAGCAACGGATGTAGCAGGGGATGACTGTATGGAGCTAGAGCTGTACTACATCTGGCATTATCTCTCTGTCACTGTATTACATCTGGCCATAGAGCTATACATTATCTCTCTGTCACTGTATTACATCTGGCCATAGAGATATACATTATCTCTTTGTCACTGTATTACATCTGGCCATAGAGATATACATCATCTCCCTGTCACTGTATTACATCTGGCCATAGAGCTATACATTATCTCTCTATCACTGTATTACATCTGGCCATAGAGCTATACATTATCTCTCTATCACTGTATTACATCTGGCCATAGAGCTATACATTATCTCTCTATCACTTTATTACAGCTGACCATAGTGGAGCTATACATTATCTATGTCACTGTATTACATATGAGCATTGAAAGGTCAGGGGAAGGTCAAAGTACACCTTATGTGTTGGGCAGTCCCAACCCAGTGAGTTACTCTTTTTAAAATATCCTTTCTCTCTATTGGTGTTCCTTTTCTTGCTAAACTAAGAACAGTTAAGAAGAACCTGTAACAAAATATGTTTTAAAAAAACAAGAAAAGTAGATTGCATTGAATGTGTGTATGGTCTTCAATGTGCCTTACTTACAGAGCGTATGTGACTCCAGCAGTGGTGGTGTTTTATGAGCTTCATCACTAGGCTCCCTAGTCCACTATCTCCTCTCATCTAAACAACCACTCTATCAAGCCTTGCTCCACTACTGTAGTTGTGATAGCCCCCGAAATCTCCACCAGGCCATTTCAGACAGGATTTTCAGAACAAACAGCTTGAGTGTCGCCGATCTGATCTGCAATGCAATGATAATGGGATTCAGGAAGCTGAATAGACACTAATTCCATCTTAATAACACTCTCATTGGCTGAGGGCCCAAATAGCGAAGGGCTTTTTGAGTTCCACCGCCTCCTTTAAACACAACACTCAAGAGGCTGCTCTCTAATAACTTATTCCCCTCTCAGAGATGAGACCGGAGAGAACAAGCACATGCGTGCATGCATCCTCGTACACAAGCACACACACACAGTGAGATGAGACCAGAGATCATGCAGATGCCACTGGCCCGTCTACTCTGTTGTCTTTGTTTATGGAAGGAAGGGGGGGGGGAATCCCCATTAATGTATAAGTGTTTAGAAAGTAGAGTCACAAGCTTGTAGAGTCACAAGCTTGATGTAGTCAATTGGTGCTAAGAATATAGGACCAAATACTACACGTTTGAATACTTTATATATAAGAATCTTTAGGGGTGTCAATCATTTTGACCCCTACCTTCTTGAGAAAAACAAGTATTACTTGTTGAACCAAATCTCTTTCTCTGAGCAAATTAATTAGTACAAAATAATTCCCCCAAAAATGTTTGCATACAATATAGCTCAGTATTTGAATTATTTATTTTATACAGTCATTATTTCTCATCTTTATCAAGGGTGTCAATCATTTTAGATCCCACTGTATATAACAGTCAAGCAGTGACTGGTATCTTATTGTCACGAATCCCACCGAAGGCGGTTCCCCTTCCTGTTCGGGCGGTGCTCTACTAGCGGCCACCGATCCCTTTTTCTCTTTTTGGTTGGTTGGGTCTGATTGTTTTCACCTGTTCCTTGTTGAGGTTTGATGAGGAGCTATTTAAGCTGGTAATGCCCGCTTGTTGTTGTACGAGCTTGTTTCTCCTGTGTAGTGTTGGTGGATGTGTTATTTTGCTTTTACGCAGCACTGTAGTGGGTCCTGTTTTGGCCCGGTCTGGTTTTGCGCCTAATGTTTTGGAGTGACCTTATTTTCAGTCCTGCATTAAACTGCATTCGTCCTACCCTCTGCTCCTTGCGCCTGATTCCTGCACCCACGCGTTACAGAAGCCCGCACCACGATGGAATCAGCAGGAGCAACGGCCACCCCTCTTCCATCTATGGAGGAGCGCGTCCTCCATCATACGACCGTCCTCCATCGTATCGGGTCTGCGATGGACCAGATGATGGAGCGAATGGAGCGATGGGAGAGGAGTGGCCTCCCTACCTTCCCGTCAGCTCTGCCTTCAGCGACACCACCTATTGCACCGGTGGCGTCCGGCTCCAGCACAATTCGTCTCGCACCCCCGAGGGAGTACGATGGAGCGGCTGCTGGGTGCCAGGGTTTTTGCTCCAGCTCGAGCTATACCCGGCTACCGTTCGTCCGGCTCCCTCGGGTGAAGAGAGTGTGAGCGTCCTCGTCTCCTGCCTGACGGGTAGGGCCCTGGAGTGGGCCAACGCAGTTTGGAATGGCCCAGACTCCGCTCGGGACCACTACCCAGAGTTCACCCTCCGTTTCCGGGCCGTGTTCGACCACCCTCCTGAGGGCCGAGCGGTGGGTGAACGGTTGTTTCACCTTAGGCAGGAGACGAGGAGTGTGCAGGACTTTGCGCTGGAGTTCCGGACCTTGGCTGCTGGCGCGGGGTGGAATGACAGGGCCCTGATGGACCACTACCGGTGCAGCCTCCGGGAGGACGTCCGCAAGGAGCTAGCTTGTCAGGACACCACTCTCTCCCTTGATGAACTTATCGACATGTCGATTCGATTGGACAACCTGCCCGACGGCGTTCAAAAAGGGTCCTGTCAGCTCCATCTCCTGGACCTCCTGTTCCCGTTCCGATGGAGTTAGGGGGGGCAGCATCTAGGGGGACCGGAGGAGGAGGCTCTTCCTGTACCAGCTGTGGTCGGAGAGGGCACACTTCCGACCGGTGCTGGGGGAGCTCGTCTGGGAGTCGAGAGGGCAGGCAGAACACTTCTCGATCACCCCAGGTGAGTCAGCACCAAACTCATCCAGAGCCCCCTGTTGGTCACATGTTTTTATTAATTTCTTTTCCTGTGTTTTCTCCCTCTCTCAGCATAAGACGCTAGTCGATTCAGGCGCAGCTGGGAACTTTATGGATCGCGGACTCGCCCATAGGTTGGGGGTTCCGTTGGTGCTGATAGATCCTCCCTTCCCCGTGCACTCCTTAGATAGCCGACCGTTAGGGTCAGGGCTGGTCAGGGAGGCCATGGTTCCACTGGACATGGTAACGCAGGGGGATCATAGGGAGCGGATTAGCCTCTTCCTTATTGATTCACCTGCGTTTCCAGTGGTGCTGGGGGTTCCTTGGCTGGCTAAACACAATCCCAGTATTTAATGGAAACAGGGGGCTCTCAAGGGGTAGTCAGAGGAGTGTTCAGGTAGGTGTGTAGGAGTTTCCATCGGTGCTACGTCGGTGGAGAGTCCAGACCATGTTTCCAACGTGCGCATTCCCTCAGAATATGCCGATTTGGCTATCGCTTTCTGTAAGAAGAGGGCGACTAAATTACCTCCTCATCGACGAGGGGATTGTGTGATAAACCTCCAGGAGAACGCTGTACTTCCCAGGAGTCACGTGTACACATTGTCACAGGAGGAGACGTTGGCTATGGAGACATATGTCACGGAATCTCTGAGACGGGTACATTCGGCCCTCCATGTCACCCGTCTCCTCGAGTTTCTTTTTTGTGAAGAAAAAGGAGGGAGGTCTGCGTCCGTGCATTGATTATCGAGGTCTAAATGCCAACACAGTGGGGTTTAGTTACCCACTACCTCTCATCACTACGGCGGTGGAATCATTTCACGGAGCGCGTTTTTTCACAAAACTGGACCTCAGGAGCGCGTATAATCTGGTACGTATTCGGGGAGGAGACGAGTGGAAAACCGCGTTTAGTACCACATCGGGCCACTATGAGTACCTCATCATGCCGTATGGGTTAACGAATGCTCCAGCTGTCTTTCAATCCTTTGTAGACGAGATTCTCAGGGACCTGCACGGGCAGGGTGTGGTGATATTGATGACATCCTGATCTATTCCACCACACGCGCCGCACATGTGTCCCTGGTGCGCAAGGTACTTGGGCGACTGCTGGAGCATGACCTGTATGTTAAGGCTGAGAAATGTGTGTTCTCCAAACGAGCCGTCTCTTTCCTGGGTTATCGCATTTCCACCACGGGGGTGGTGATGGAGTGTGACCGCGTAAAGGCCGTGCGTAATTGGCCGACTCCGACCACGGTAAAGGAGGTGCAGCGGTTTTTAGCGTTTGCCAATTACCAGCGGAGTTTTATCCGGGGTTTTGGCCAGGTGGCGGCTCCTATTACCTCACTGCTGAAGGGGGGGCCGGCGCGCTTACGGTGGTCGGCGGAGGCAGACGGAGCTTTCAATCGGTTGAAGGCGCTGTTTGTTGACGCTCCCGTGTTGGCGCATCTGGACCCCGCTTTAGCGTTCATAGTGGAGGTGGACGTGTCCGAGGCTGGGGTTGGAGCAGTGCTATCACAGCGCTCGAGTACGCCACCAAAACTCCGCCCCTGCGCTTTCTTTTTGAAGAAGCTCGGTCCGGCGGAGCGGAACTATGATTTGGGGGACCAGGATTTGTTAGCTGTGGTCAAGGCCCTGAAGGTGTGGAGACACTGGCTTGAGGGGGCTAAGCACCCTTTCCTCATCTGGACTGACCACCGCAATCTGGAGTATATCCGGGCAGCAAGGAGACTGAATCCTCGTCAGGCAAGGTGGGTCATGTTTTTCATGAGATTCAGATTTACTATCTCGTATAGACCAAGTTCCCTCAACATGAAGGCTGACACACTGTCCCGTCTCTATGACACTGAGGATAGGTCCATCGATCCTACTCCCATCCTTCCGGCTTCTAGGCTGGTAGCACCGGTGCTATGGGAGGTGGACGCGGTCATTGAGCGGGCGTTGCATTTGGAACCTACACCTCCTCAGTGTCCTAGGGGTCTGAAGTACGTGCCGCTTGGTGTTCATGATCAGTTGATTCGGTGGGCTCATACTCTACCCTCTTCGGGTCATCCGGGTGTGGCGAGGACAGTGCGGGGTCTTAGGGGGAGGTACTGGTGGCCCACCTTAGCTAAGGACGTGAGGCTCTATGTCTCCTCCTGTTCGGTATGCGCTCAGAGTAAGGCTCCTAGGCACTTGCCTAGAGGGAAGTTACAACCCCTCCCCGTTCCACAACAGCCTTGGTCTCATCTGTCGGTGGACTTTCTGACCGATCTTCCTCCGTCTCAGGGGAACACCACGATCCTGGTCGTTGTGGATCGGTTCTCTAAGTCCTGCCGTCTTCTCCCGTTGCCCGGTCTCCCTACGGCCCTACAGACTGTGGAGGCCTTATTCACTCATGTCTTCCGGCACTACGGGGTGCCTGAGGACATCGTTTCTGATCGGGGTCCCCAGTTCACGTCCCGAGTTTGGAGGGCGTTTATGGAGCGTCTGGGGGTCTCGGTCAGCCTGACCTCGGGTTATCACCCCGAGAGTAATGGGCAGGTCGAGAGATTGAACCAGGAGGTAGGCAGGTTTCTGCGGTCGTATTGCCAGGACCGGCCAGGAGAGTGGGCAAGGTACGTCCCATGGGCGGAGATGGCCCAGAACTCACTCCGTCACACATCTACGAACATGTCTCCGTTTCAATGCGTGTTGGGCTACCAGCCGGTCCTGGCACCGTGGCATCAGAGTCAGACCGAGGCTCCTGTAGTGGAGGAGTGGGTGCAGCGCTCTAAGGAGACCTGGAGGGCTGTCCAGGAATCACTTAAGCAAGCAGTTGGACGGCAGAAGAAGAGCACTGACCACCACCGCAGTGAGGCCCCCGTGTTCGCACCGGGGGACATGGTCTGGCTCTCGGCCCGAAACCTGCCCCTCCGCCTGCCCTGCCGGAAGCTGGGTCCGCAGTGTGTGGGGCCCTTTAAAGTCCTGAGGAGGATAAACGAGGTGTGTTATAGATTACAACTCCCGTCTTATTATCACATTAACCCCTCGTTTCATGTGTCTCTCCTCAGGCCGGTGGTCGCTGGTCCCCTGCAGGAAGGTGAGGTGCCGGAGGTCACTCCGCCCCCTCTGGACATCGTGGGGTCCCCGGCGTACACAGTACGTGCTGTTCTGGACTCCAGACGCCAGATGAGGGGCCTGCAGTACCTCGTGGACTGGGAGGGGTACGGTCCGGAGGAGAGGTGTTTCGTACCGGTGGAGGACATTTTGGATCCATCACTATTGAGGGATTTCCATCGCCTCCATCCGGATTGCCCTGCGCCTCGCCCTCCGGGTCGCCCTCGAGGCTGGTGTCGACGCGCGTCGGGGGTGGGTACTGTCACGAATCCCACCGAAGGCGGTTCCCCTTCCTGTTCGGGCGGTGCTCGGCGGTCGTTGTCACCGGTCTACTAGCAGCCACCGATCCCTTTTTCCCTTTTTGGTTGGTTGGGTCTGATTGTTTTCACCTGTTCCTTGTTGAGGTTTGATGAGGAGCTATTTAAGCTGGTAATGCCCGCTTGCTGTTGTGCGGGCTTGTTTCTCCTGTGTAGTGTTGGTGGATGTGTTATTTTGCTTTTACGCAGCACTGTAGTGGGTCCTGTTTTGGCCCGGTCTGGTTTTGCGCCTAGTGTTTTGGCTTGACCTTATTTTCAGTCCTGCATTAAACTGCATTCGTCCTACCCTCTGCTCCTTGCGCCTGATTACTGCACCCACGCATTACACTTATTCACTGATTACATATACATTACACACCCTTTGACCCCCCCTCATCAGTCCAATAGCCCTACCCACAGATGTCAATTCAACATCAGTTCCATGTTGGTTCAAAGTCATTTATTGAAATGACGTGGAAACAATGTGGATTCAACCAGTGTGTGCCCATTGGGAAGTCACTCCACACCATGTCAATTAGACAATCCATGGACTCCATTGGCTAATTAGCCTTAGTGTTGGGAAGCACACAGTGTGAAAGAGAGATAGGAAAAAGTCCAAATGCCCTCCAAACATTAGTTTACTTTATACTCCAAATAGTTGTTTGTTTTGAAGCTGAATGTACGCTTTCAAGCACATTCAAAGAAATCGTATTGCGCATCTTAATCCTCCATTTTAAGTTTATAGTCACCGGGGGTGGCTTTCAAGAAGAGACAAATGTGCCTTGGAGAAAATAAATAAATAAAAATAAGCTTTTATATCTAGCCTATTTATTCCAACTGTCTTGTATTCTTGTTGTTTACCTGCCTGAGATAAACAGAACATTACACTCAATGATCCAGTTCAGTAAGTCTTAATCTTCAGATTTTACCCTCCCAAAAGAGACATTTCAACTGGAATTTCAAGTCCAGCAGAGACCAATTCAGGCTATTGAACTAGATTGCTTATTGAAGTTGGAGCACTTTGATGTTTCTAATTTGATGTCACAGGGAAATGTCTTTTTGATGTCCAAGCCACATGTTTTTGGTTCTCTGAGAACGATGAGCGATGGTTTCAAAAGTTACTCATCAATTCATCGGCCCTTATTGAAGTCGCCCGTAGGCAGCTGAGGCTGAAATAATAAACTATGTGGTCAAAGAAGGGTTTTTCTAAATCAGTTGAGATCGTGTGAAGGTGACAGGGGGTTTTCATAAGACTAAAAGAATGTCAAAGAATGTCTACCCAGCTTTGCTAAAGTAGTTGTTTAGAACTATGCGTCTAAAAGTTCAAACGTGTCCACTGATGCATGTATTTAAATATTAAAAGCACACTGAAAATTGTCTGTAGTGCTCAATGAAAAACCAAACCCCCCTTCTTGCTAAGCAGGAAAAACTGTTAAGCGTCTATCCTGAAAAAACAGACTCCATCTCTCAGGGGACCTGGATTCGAATGCGAGCCAGATTTTTCTTTTACTTTACCTCTGCTGTCGGAGGCTGAGCAGCTGAGACACTAGGCTTTGTGATGTATAGTGTGTTCCCTTCCCACAGAAGACAATTTATCTGTGCATCACCTTCACTTTTAGAGGAGACGCTTTAGCGGTTAGCTGAGGAGAGGCCTTAGGCTCCTGCTACGAGAAAAAGAGTGACAGAGAGAGAGAGGCGATAGAGTGGGGGATCAATGCAGAGATTAATGAGAGAGGCTCTGGTCATGAATGAACTCATAGGCTGTTTCAACAGGTATCTTCCAGTGTGTCTGGTATGTGGGGCAGTAGGTAACCTGGGTGGGAATCTGGGCCAGTATCGCTGATGTAAGAAATCTGGGCTTTTAGTTCATAGGGGATAGAAATAGAGCCTTATGTTACCTGGAGGTGTAACAAGATTGTGCACTACGTACAGGATGTCAACTCAAACATAACATCACATTGCATACATTGTGTACAGTTCTTTCTAACAAGTCACAGTACAGTGTAGCACCACCTCCTCCACCACCAGCACGAGAAGTGATGAACAGGTGAAGACAGACAGGTGGGATCAAAGCCTCGGCAGCTGGTGGTCTCGCCCGCTGGAGACGCACGCACACACACACTGGAGACAGACAGATGGCTCATCATTAATTTAGCCAAATACACACCGGACTCAACCCACCTGAGATCTTCCATTCCCCTCCCTGCCCGTCCACCGCTCCCGCCTGTCTGCCCGTCTTTAAATAGAGTCTTCTCCTGTGGAAACTCCAGGGATCTCTTCCACCGCGCGGCTGTGGCCTACACACAGCGCACACTCGACATGGCGTAGATACCACGTCTCATTTTAGAGGGCATGCAGGCACTGAAAGAAATAGGATTGTCAGCGTGAATGTTGTCGGGGTGTTTTTGAATGTTAGTCTAGGTGCCTTCATTAGCAACAGTTGCAGTATCATTATGATCTTTCATGTTGAGAATGAATTATTTGCTATCTGATTATTTTCTCTGTGCAGCCAGTAGCACACATCTCAAACTGTTGCACAAAATTGGATCGCAGACAGTTTGAGTCCCAAAGCACTAATCACATCCTAGCCCCGTGGTAACACCCTGGCCTCCATCCCCACTCTGCTGTGCGACCATCATTTCATAATCAGCACGTGTGCTGCGCGTTATCATCCATTTGTCCCAATGAAGTGCATCGGAGCGGAGGAGCGTGCTACCTCATTGGGTGAAATCTCCTCAATCTCCGCTCTACACCACCGAGTAAGTCTGATTTACCATGGCTGTCATAATAATGTATTCAGTGTCAGCCACTGGTGGGCTTCTGTCTTGTCGGAGTGTGTTCCAATTCATCAGCCGCTACACAGGATGACTACCGTGGCTGTGAGTGTGTGTGTAGCTGTGGGGTTCCTACCTTCCTCACCATCCCAAGAGAGGCAACCCGCAGTGCCGCTCATTGTAATGGCTGGAATGGAATAGATGGAACGGTATCAAACACGTGGAAACCACGTTTGACTCAAGTCCATCGATTCCAGTCCAGCCATTACAATGAGCCCGTCCTCCTATAGCTCCTCCCACCAGCCTCCTCTGTGCACTATGTAGTATGAAGTAATGTATTGGCCATGCATACTGAGTCAGAGTCAGTGACAAGTCCCCTCTGGAGTTCACTGATTGCCTGCTGCACTTAATGAAACAAAAGATAATTACTAGATCACCTCAATCAGGTGACATAGGGGAAGAGAGAGGAGGAGAGAAGAGGAGAGAGAGAGAGAGACGGTCAGAGAAAGACAAAAACAATAGGAGGAGAGAAGGAGGCCCCAGCAGCAAATAAACTGTTAAAAAGAGATGTAATTAGTTCAGCTCAACTAGGTCCCCCACAGACCCCAGTAGAGCCATTGATTGGGTCAGAAGATGTGACTGCTCACAGCCAGGTGGATAGCTCCCTGCTCCCAGAAGCACCACAAACAGGTGGATAGCTCCCTGCTCCCAGAAGCACCACAGACAGGTGGATAGCTCCCTGCTCCCAGAAGCACCACAAACAGGTGGATAGCTCCCTGCTCCCAGAAGCACCACAGACAGGTGGATATCTCCCTGCTCCCAGAAGCACCACAGACAGGTGGATATCTCCCTGCTCCCAGAAGCACCACAAACAGGTGGATAGCTCCCTGCTCCCAGAAGCACCACAGACAGGTAGATAGCTCCCTGCTCCCAGAAGCACCACAGACAGGTGGATAGCTCCTTGCTCCCAGAAGCACCACAAACAGGTGGATAGCTCCCTGCTCCCAGAAGCACCACAGACAGGTGGATATCTCCCTGCTCCCAGAAGCACCACAAACAGGTGGATAGCTCCCTGCTCCCAGAAGCACCACAGACAGGTAGATAGCTCCCTGCTCCCAGAAGCACCACAGACAGGTGGATAGCTCCCTGCTCCCAGAAGCACCACAAACAGGTGGATAGCTCCCTGCTCCCAGAAGCACCACAGACAGGTGGATATCTCCCTGCTCCCAGAAGCACCACAGACAGGTCGGAATAGGGTACATTTAATCATCACCGTCCCTCGTTCCAATGACCCCAGCCCCCGGCCAATCAGAAGCCATCATGGGCTGGGTGTCCAGGACCCAAGATAAGTGGTGTGCTGGTGGCTTTTAAGGTCTGAGGCAGGTAGATGAGGTTCTACCATAGTGTATGTAGATGGCTGGGTTGGAATATGTTTTAGACTGTAAAGTCATCTACAGAGACTATGGAAGGATCTCGTCTAACTATGTTTTAGATTGTAAAGTTAGGCCAAACATTGTTAAGTTTGATGGCAAGCGATGGGAAGAATAAAAGACATTGTGGTCAATGTTTCTAAATGAGAATACCACCCCTCATCAACCAAGTAATAAACAACAAAATACCAACCAAAACAGATTCCTATAGTCATAAAAGAGCCTGAATAAACGGTCCATGCCGTTACCTGTTTTCCTGTTCCTTAATAATTTATATTTATTGTCTGAATAAATGGACCGTAACATTAAACAAAACTGGACTGGACAAGGCGAATGTCAAAGCGAGTGGCCAAACTCTCTCCCTAGTGTCCTGACCTTTCAGCATTCTACACACAGCCATTCACAGTCTACAACTCTAAATGCCACCAAATGTCACCATCAAGGCCCAGCATTTAGGGCCGAGCCGGGCCATGCAGGCAGTGGCATAGATAGATGTAGAACACAGGTAAAGTAAAGGTCCAGCTTTTATCATTCAGACGTTATTCTTGAGGAAAAGCGGTTATTTTCAAAAGGACAGCCCACATAACTACATAAATGACATGAACACAACAAACAAAGATGAAAACTTCAACTATCACTAACAAAATCCTTTCACAACCATAATAGAAAGTCAAGAAGTATTATGAACTGAACTCCACTACAAAAGGGCCACTGTTTTAACCAGTGTAGGTGATGTCGAGGTTGATGTTGTCAAGCCTAAAGCCACAGTATTGTAGTGTATTCATTCTCAGTCTGGTCATGTCTCCAGTGTTCTTTCTGAGAGGGCCGGGACCTTGGCCTGGGAGACAAAGTTTCTCTACTCTGCAGAACAGCCTGGAATCTTAAGTACTACGGAAACACTGTTTGATTGACGTGCCTTTGTCACTCCATCACTTCTTTGCTTTTTAACCTCGAAACAAGAAAAGAACCCTGTCAGGACCATTGTGGGCAGAACCTGAGCGTTGGTATGTAGGGAGGAGTGTTGCTTTCATCAAGAGGACCAGGAGAGAAACAGACTGTCTAGAACTGTACAAAAGGCCATAACCTTATCGTCCTGTCGGGAAAGTTATCGCTTTTCTCTCTCCAGGGCTTAGTGTCTTGAGGGAAAGGCTCTGAAATGGAAATAAGTCAATGCTCATTGCTTGCTCACCTTGTGCTAAATCACGCTCAAAATGGGAGGCTCACTGTCTCAAAACTAATCTAAGAGAAGTTGCGATTGCATGCCTAAATTATATCACTGACTGGAGTGATACAATACTTAATCATCTATTCCAACACAGACCTGAACCTCAAAATACCAAAGATAAATTGGGTCCAAAATAGTTCTTCATAATAAGACTACTTGATTATGCATTGAAAATCCTCACTTCATGTAACGAATCATTAATATGCATCTATTCATTAGCAATATTAAATTGTTGCTCCGAGCTACTCCGCATGCACAGTCACAAAAATACACATACCCCCACTCACCCCACACATACACCCCGTATTAAAACATAATGAAGCAGATGCATTACTTGAGAGGGAGAATTCAATTGGACCGTGCTCCATCTTCATTTGGTCTGTAATGGTGTAATGGCCTTGTGTGTTTTTGAAAATGTCAAGCATGGAGTCTGTATGGAAAACACTTCCTGTTGTAATTATGACAAATTAAGCCTGGTTTCATAGACTGTGTTCCAAATGGCACCCTGTATAGGCCCTATACAGGGAAGACCCCAAAAATAGTCAAAGACAATCACCCAAGTCATAGACTATTCTCTCTGCTACCGCACGGTAAGATGTACTGGAGCGCCATGTCTAGGTCCAAAAGGCTCCTTAACAGCTTCTACCCACAACCTATAAGACTGCTGAACAATTGATCAAATGGGCCCCCGCACAATTTACAGTGATACTTTTTACTTTAGTTTAGTAAATATTTCTTGAACTGCATTGTTGGTTAAGGGCTTGTAAATAAGCATTTCATGGCAAGGTCGACACCTGTTGTATTCAGCGTATGTGACAAAAGTAGTGCACTATGTAGAGATTGGATGCCATTTGGGACGCGGCCCAGGTTCATACTCATCTCTGAAGAGTCCAGTCAGCATGAACCTGTAGAGAGACAGAGAGTAAACACAGTGTGATGAGATAGGGAATGGCTGGATGGAGAACTAGAGGCTGTAAGTGTGTGTGTGTGTGGGTGCGTGCGCGATGTAGGGTCCGCCTGTCATTATACCCATCTCCACCTGGGAAATCTTATAGCTCGCTACGATGGAGAAAAGAGAGGTGCAGCTAACAATGCAGCCAACAACACAGCTAGCACAGCTAACCACCTAACAACACAGCCTACCACATAACACAACTTAACTTAACAACACAGCTAACAACAACACAGCTAACAACCTAAAAACACAGCTAACAACCTAAAAGCACAGTTAACAACCTAACATCACATCTAACAACACAGCTAACAACCTAACACAGCTAACACAGCTAACAACACAGCTAACAACCTAACAACACAGCAAACACAGTTAACCTAACACAGCTAACACGGTTAACCTATGTCATGACTGTCCTGATCAGGTCAGGTTACAGGAGACCACAACCCTACAGAGTATCTCTCAACCAACAACAGAGGAGGAGAGATCTAGGGGGTCTGAAGATGTGGGGGTTTTATGACCCCTCACGCCCATGATAAATCTTACGCCACAGACAAAATTCCTTTGTCCTCTGACTATGGAAAACCAGCCTCAGAACATTAAACATGCAATAAAGGGACTTTGGAACAATGGTTTCCGTCAGCCACAATGGTGGTCATGAGGATAGATGGAATATGAAAATGTATGTAATTTTTTGTGTTGTTACTAAAGGTTAATAGGTGATGTAATTACGAAAACATTGTAACTTTAAGAGTTTTCCCAGTATATGCCTGATGTTTATACATTGTACGTTGTGTGGAAAATGTTTAAATCAAAGAGAATGTTTTGGTAAAGAGGAAATGTGAAGTTAGTTGTCTAAAATTGGATTTGAGTAAAATCTAGACCTTGCCTCTTAACTTGGTACGCCCAGAGAATTGCCCTAAAGGTGGTTACACCCACTTCTGACCCGAGGGTATAAGACATGGGGGTTAAGAATGAACAGAACAGACTAAGTGACCCAAGCTGTATATTTCTCTCGTGTACTTTCTCCTTTTCTCTCTCTTTTAAATCCCCATTTTGGGTAACGCGCCATAGTGTGTTGGCCCGTTATACTAAGTCCTAATCAATAGCCTAGACTGTGTTTTGTGTATGGTATCTTTTATCATCATTTTAGCTTTCTAGTAAATAAATAATCAACTAAGTTTGGTGTGGTACGAACTCATTGGTGGGACCCTGGTCCGTGCAGATTCCCGGATTATGTGACGTTCAGAATGAGACTGTAGAGGAAATTGATTAATTAGCGACTGTTGTAAAATCGATATTCTGATATTCTTTGAGTTAATTTGTAACGGGTGTCGTACGTAGTAGACCAAGGCGCAGCGGGTTGAGTGCTCATATTTACTTTTATTAGAGACACGTAACAAAAACAAGAAAACGAACGAATGACAAACAGTCTTGCAGGCTACACACAGCAATGCAAAAACAACTTCCCACAAAAGACAGGTAGCCCTTTTTTTTAACCTAAGTATGACTCCCAATCAGCAACAACAATGTACAGCTGTTCCTGATTGAGAGCCATACCAGGCCAACAAAGAAATACACAACATAGAAAAACCATAGAAATACAAAACATAGAACAATACCCCAAAACCCCAGAACACATAAAACAAACACCCCTGCCACGTCCTGACCAAACTACAATAACAAATAACCCCTTTACTGGTCAGGACGTGACATAATTTGGGAAATAGAAACTCAATAAAACAAATTTTCCCATGGTGCCCCAGGTTAATGAGTTAATAATTGCTTGATTCATTTAATCACGCAATTAGAAACCTTTAATCATTCGATGAGCAACAGTCGTCACATTAACTAATACAACGTCACGACATATTGGCGCCCCCTGTGAGGAGTCTAAGATAGGACTAGGCCGCACTATTGGGTAATTCCATACCAATTGTGTAGCAAGATACATATATACCATTAATAGCTATAGGCAGGACTAGTGCGGGAGAGAAGCGTGTGTGTGTCGTTCCATTTCACCCAGATACTGGTCGGGAGAGAACCACCCCCGTGGTATATCTGACGAAAGCCAGTTTGTAGGGGGGGTCTACTGAATGCTACGAGCTAGGGAATATGTACCAGCCGATGCAGGCATTCTGAGAATAATACTAGTTGGGCCCAACGTAGTGTTATTTCTGTTGATCGCTTTCAGGAGCGATCTGACTCGGTCATAAGCAATTCCTAGAGCAGAGGACATATGAGCCAGCCATTACGGAAATTAGAGTAGATATATTCGTTTGACCGAAGCGAAGTCATTATCTCTCTACCTCTCGCGTTTGGTAACGTGAAGAGTTTAAGGGTTGAACGTGAGACGTCACCTAGTAAACCTGTTCCCTTGTTGGAGGGAACTTCCCTTATGCGGCGAGGTGGAAACCCCGCGCAAGGAAAGCTAAGCATTGCGCCAGATGCTAAGCTAACAAAGGGGAGCAGCCATTTTTGTTTTCCCCTTTGTTCATAGTGAATTCCCGTGCCAGGCGGGAATCCTGTGAGATCTCAGCTTGCGCTATCAGTAACCTCTGGCGAAGAATCGCCAGTAATTTTTTGTGAAATAATTCAGGTTACGCTGTAGGATATCAAACCAGTCTTAACTGATTGGATATTATTGTCTCATTCAATTTTATACATACATTAAATTGCTACACTACCTTTCCAGGTTGGTTATTGGAATAATACACAAACGAATGTGTTCTAACCAATGAGACATCGTTAAACTGTTCCACATTAACTTAGATATAGCAACTATTTCAGGTTAATTAAAGCTAATTCCTTTAGCCTATACGGGGTTGACTAATCATGCAAATTGATTAATAGATTAAATCTGTTTTACCAGCTTAATGGTGTTTAGTGAGACCTTTTTAACAGCATTGTGAAATTCTACCTTCACTGGTACCTGGTCGATATTAGCTTGTGTTAACAGTGACCTCCGGTGGTGAAGAATCACCAGTAATTATTTTAAAATAATTCAGGTTATGCTGTACGATATCTAACCAGTCTCACTGATTGCATATCATTGTCTCATTCAATTTAATACATACATTAAATTGCTACACTACCTTTCCAGGTTGGTTATTGGAATAATACGCAAACTAATGTGTTCTAACCAATGAGACATCGTTAAACTTTTCAACGTTAACTTAGAGATAGCAACTCTTTCAGGTGAATTAAAGTTCAAATTCCCAAATAGCCTATACAGGTTAGATTTATCATTAAAATTGATTTAATCAATTAAACCTGTTTTGGCAAGTTCAGTAATAACCAACTCACATTACTGACCCAGTCTTGATGATTCATTGACGTTTACAAACTGAGTTAAATCGTGTTTGCAGCCTCCAACTCAAAAACCCAAACATTACGGAAATTGAAATAACTGATAATCATAACAATGAGCAATCCATCAGATGGGTTTCCACCCATTTCCCCTCTAATCAGTGGACCTTCACCCACGGAAAGATTGATCGCTGACCTTAGCAACGATGCAAATCCTAACTATGCCGAGGGGCTGAAAATGTTAGATTTCGATGCCATAAGCGAGAAAAATGCAGACATTGCGACAGACGCTCTTCAAAATAGACCATCAGGCGGAGGCCTTGTGAAGGTTCTCTCCAGTTTAGCCCTCAACTATGCCCACCAGCAGAGATGGACAGTGCACCAGTACCTCAGTGCCCAGCAGAGTCACGAGCAGGAAGCTGGGGAGTTTAAGGCACAGGTGGAGAGAACCAGGGAGCTGGCATCGAAAGCCGAAAAAGATAAGCTACTGCTAGCCGAGGAACTGTGTGTGAGAACAGATAAATAGGAAGACCTGTCTAACACTTATAACAAAGAACGCGAACAAACTCTTGACCAAGTCCGTATTCTAAAGGAACAACTCGTTTTAGCCAAAACTAAATACGATGAAGTCCACGCAAAACTAGATGAATCGGACGAGCTAGCTAGAAAACGGGGCGAGCAACTTGATGCCCTGCAAACGGTTGTGAATGAAACCACTCAAAGCAATAATCCTCTATTCCAAAAGCTGCAGACCAAAGACGATCAGTTAATGAACACAATGACCAAGTTGGAGGACAAAACAGCAGAACTCATTGAAGTCGCTGATTTAATGAAGGATGAGAAAGACCAGGTGAGAAAGTTGGAAAAAGTGACCTCTAAACAAAAGGAGGACATCGCATCCCTGGATCTCTCACTCCACACTCGAGACTTCTCCCTGCAAACCATGACAGATAAGTATGAGGCCGAGCGGAGCAAGGTGCGACACCTACGTGTCTAAAATAAACACCCTCAACTCCCAGGTGGACTCTGCGATGCAGCAGAACACCACCCTTAGGTATCATCTGGAGGAACTCCAGAACAGTCACGCGCTATCGCGGGACAACCAAACCAAGCAACCTAGCTCACATCCGGAGCTCAGAGAACGAAGGAATGTAGATGACAGGAGATTTCAGCCTCTTTCTCTTGGCCATTCGGCCCACAGTGAATTGGGGCCTCCTCGCCAACACAACCACAGCTTGACTTTTCCTCTTGACCTCTCGGCCCACAATTCCCCACGGGAGAGTGCAGATGCTCCCCGCGCACTTGGCGGGGATCGCCTTGACAAAATCGTCAAAAACTTCCACCTCTTCGATCCCGTTCCAGGAAAGCCAAACGACACTGAGACATTCTTAGCAGACATAGAGGACGCCTTGGATGGCTACCCAAACGCTACGAATGCAGACAGGCTCTACCTTTTGAAGCGAACGTCCAACAGACACGTGACAAGGTTCATCCGTCTACAAGAGCAACACGAGCAAAACGACTATGCTAAACTTGCCACGGTTTTGAAAATAGAATTCAGTGGTTCTGCGTCTCGCAAACACGATAGCTCGTTGGCTAACAATATCAGACAAGCTCGAAATGAACACCCACAAGCCTACTATCACCGGCTTCATTCAGCTTACTTTGGCATGCTCACTGAAACGGGAATGGAAGACCTATTACCATTCAAACAACTGTTCCTGTCAAACATGTCTCCCAACTTCATTGACTACTTGGGCCCTACTGTCCACGTTGGGTTGCCAATCTCGACGCTCCGAGAGCTTGCAAGCACCGCTTTTGAAGCATCAAAAGCAAGCCGAGCTAAGAGCCCGGACACCTCGACTTTCGAGCTTAGGCGGGAACCATCACTCTCACAAAGGGTCAGGACACAAGAGTAACAAGCGTAACAAGGGCAACAAAGTGTTCAACAATGATCTAAATGCTAACCGAAATGATATAGAAGCTCTGATAAGAGATGTACAGCATCGTAAGAAATTTGAGAAAGAGGACAAGGATAAGTCATCATGACTAGGCGTAAAATCGTTGGAAACCAAGTCCGCCGAAACTCACGCCCGCAGGTTTTGTCTACAGACTTGGACACGGATGTGGAGATGCACAAGATAAGCAGCTTTGCAACAGATGATTCCTCTCCCATTCCGATAGAGGACCCACTGGGTCACGTAGGTGACTTATCTGTCTTGGAAATCGACACAGATTACAAACCGCTCCATTCTCCCAACCCACACCATTTTGTTGGGGATATGACGAGAAAAACCAACTCGAACAGCCCATACCTTAGAACAGTCCTGGAGGACTGTTTGACCTGTCACACTCTGATGGATTCGGGTTCGACAATTTCCCTCGTATCCGAAACCTTGCTGGATGAGCACCACCAACAAAACGTTGGTTGAAAACGGAACACTGCGATACGAATCTTCGAGGTTTCACTCAAGCTACCTCGCCCCTAACCAAACGTCTCCTACTTAAACTCAACTTCGAAAGCGTGTCACTGATCCACCCCGTGTATCGAAATCGAACGGATGCTGATTGGGATTGATTTAATTGACCGTTTGGTACCGCTAATGGATTGGAAAACCAATCAAATCTGGTCACAAATACCTATGCCAACTCTGTTGACTTCACCGCATTCTTCCAAGGCTACCTGCCATACATTGTGCAACGACGTGGGTTCGACGTCAGCATCTGACGCAAACCCAGTGAACTTGGCCATGAGCCCGCCATTGGTGGCAAATGACAAGGTGAGTTCAACTCGGAACTTAACCGAACATGAGGTTTTCCTGTGTGGCTTGGGTGATTCACCAGCCGACACTTACCGCCCTCCTCTGATAGGGGGCGTGTGCCTAAACGGCACTATGGTTGAGGATACCAGGCTGGCAACCTGGTCAGAAAAATATGCAATCAGTTTGGAAATGTTCAACAAAATTTCGAAAACGGCTAACTGCCATCCCCTTGTGGCGAAAACGTTTAGATTTCCACTGGGAACGACTCCCCAGACGACGCTCACCGCAATAGGGGTGTGTGCGCTATCGATCCGCATTGGAACCAAGGAAGTATCTCACTACCTACTGGTTGCGGACATTTTGGTAAGATTGGGAGTTAAACTCGATACACTCGCATCCGGGCAGACTATTCCTGAAGCTTGCAAGGTGATAACTGAGTCCGCCATGTTGATTCCGGCAAGAACCACAGAGGTTTCTGTAAGACTGAACCTGGCGCCTGGATACCGGATGGAAGGCACCACTGCGTTCTTCCAACCCTCTCCGCAACTATTCGACTTGGGGCTAACTATCAATGACAACCCACTGTTGGAACTAACCGCTAGATCCACTTACCTCCTGGTACAAAATCTGACTCAAGCGGATATTTCCATTTCTCAGCACACTCAGCTAGGAACATTGATTGATTACCCCTTCCATGATTTTGAACTGGTTGTTCCCGTGATTGGGCCTCTTCCGTCCTCCCTAGACCTAGATGGCGAGGGAGGTACGCTGTTTACTTGTCAGTTAAAAGCAATCGCACCAACTCCCGTATTGCCACTTGAAGACGCATCAACGTTCAGTCTGGATGTCGATTCTGACAGCAACCTGTTAATATACTCCATCGTCACGGAGGATGATATCACGTCTCCTCCTGCATGCGAAGTACACTCTTGTGAGGTAACAACCGATGACACTTCCAAAAGTGACATGCCGTCACCACCCAATGAAGACCTGTACAATGTCACTGAACCATATCCTGGTTTCCATGCACAGGTAATACAACTACTGTCGGAGGCTGATGCTCTTGTCAATGACACTGAACGCTATCAGTTGAGAGAATTGTTTAACAAACACTGTGAGATCTGGTCGACAGACTCGCTGGATTGCGGGGTTACGGGTATCCATTTGGTGCGTATTCCTACGCCACCCGGAGCAACTCCTATGTTTGTTAGACAATACAAAATCCCGCTCGCAGCATACGCAGCGGTACAAGAGATTATCGATTCCTTATTAGCTAAACGGATAATCAGGGAATGTAACAGTACGTACAGCGCTCCCGTGTGGCCCGTTCTAAAACCAACGGGTAAATGGCGTCTTACCATTGACTATAGACAACTCAACAAACTGGTTCCGTTGTCTCGTTGGCCAATGACACAGCTCGACCAAGAGTTGCCAAAGGTGGCAAACGCCAAGTACTTCTCCACCGTCAACGTGGCAAATGATTTCTGGACCATGACAGTCAACCCTCGTGACCAACACAAGTTGGCTTTCTCTTTCTCGAACAAGCTCTTCATGTTCAATCGTTGCCCATTCGGGTATGCGAACTCCCCCTCAGAGTTCAACATCTTCCTGCACAAGGCAATGCCAGACGCAGCCTCTAGGGGGACGATAATGTACATGGACGACGTTCTCATGAGAAGTGAGACTTGGTCACATCACCTCAATGAAATGGACCACGTTCTCACCCAACTCGGGACTGCAGGGGCTAAGTTGGCCATCATGAAAGGACAATGGTGCAGGACCAAGGTAAACTATGTTGGGCTTCTGGTGGGTGCCGAGGGCATTCTGCCACAGTCTAACAGAATCCAAGCAGTCCGCAACATCAAAACACCTACAAACCTTCCCGAGGTGCGCAGCTTCTTGGGAGGATGTAATTACTCCCGTCAATTCATCGAAAACTACGCCGACTTGTCAAAACCGTTGACTCGTCTTCTTCAGAAAGACACCCCATTCGTTTGGCATGCCACTCACAACGAAGCTGTGGCTTCCTTGAAAAACCTGCTTTGCGAGGCACCCTGCCTGGTATACCCCAACAAAGACAAGACATTATTTTTGGAAGTCGGTTTCTCAGAGCACTGCCTTAGCGCTGGGTTGTACCAAAAATACAACCAAGACAAACGTGTGGTTGATTACGCGAGCAAAACACTCAACCCTGCTGAAGACAAATACTCAGACTGCGAAAAAGCGCTGCTGTCGACAGTCTGGGCAATCAAACACTTCACCAGTTATGTCGGCGGACAAAAGGTGATCATATAAACATGTCACCAGCCTGTGACTTTTCTGAAAAGCCAACGAATCCGTGAGGGTGCTTTACACAACAGCAGGATAGCGGCTTGGCTCATGACGCTGTAGAGCCATGATGTAGTAATCAACTACGCAAAAGCGAAAAACCTGTCTTTGGGCAGTGCTTTGGCGGTGTGTCAACACTGTGGTGATGATGAAACCAACTCCGCACCACCCCCGCGTGACATCGCTCCGCCATTGCCTTCGAACCATCACTACTTCGAAGAGAACGTGTGTCTCGACATGCCGATGGCATTTGTAGATGGCTGTTCTTATCGCCATCTAGACCACTTGCAAGCTGGGGTGGGATTGGTATGGCACAACGGCATTCCGTGCAAACTACTTCAATTTCAGCTTGGCAACAAGACCAGCCGGTTTGCAGAAGTGGCTGGCGTGCTGATCACCCTGCAAACGGCGGTGAAACACGAATTGTCAGAACTGGTGATCTGCACCGACTCAAACTACGCGAGACTCACCTTCTTATGCCACTTGCCGTTTTGGAAACAAAAGCACATGACTACTTCAAGTGGTAAAGAGGTGAAAAACAAAGAGCTCATTCTAGCTTGTGATGACCTCATCACCAAACACGACATACAGGTGTATTGGAAGAAAGTCAAGGGACACTCCAAATCACCTGGTCGTGACAAACTTGGCAACAACCATGCCGACAGCATGGCGAAATCCGGTGCAATTCACGGCACCCCTTGGGTGTTTGATGCTCGAGACGAAAAAACCACTGAAGAAGCTATGGTGTCTGCGGTAACGCGAAGCCATGTAGCACCACGGAATACGTCTTTGCACGAACATAATGTGTTGCTAACGCATTCATTCCTGAATGGCGACCTGGTAGTAATGCAACACCAAGATGAGTCCCTCGCCACTTTGATGGTGTTCCTGTTGGATCCTGTCAACCACCCAGTGTCCAAACTGGCTTTGGCAGGTTCACACGACTGGCGTTCGCTGTACGCAACTAAACAGCACCTCACACTTGTAGATGACCTACTGGTGTATGTTTCAGAAACCGACACCGCTCGAAGGTGGGTGGTTCCTAAAACACAGAGGGGGATAATAATAGCCCATGCCCACGACAAGCCATGTGGAGGCCATAGGGGGGTCAAGGCTACATGTGAAACATTGAGACAGGTGGCCTACTGGCCTCACATGGAACAAGACGTGGCACAATACGTGAGGGGGTGTCTAGTTTGCTGTCAGTTTCAACCCTCCAAGCCACTTCACAGAGCACCCTTGCAACGCAAGGGTGTGTCTTACCCCTGGAGCTCGATCCAGATCGACTGGGTCGGCCCAGTTGCCAGGCCGGCCAGAGGCAATAAGTATCTCCTCACAGTGACTTGCGCATTCACAAAGTGGGTGGAGTGCCTGCCGGCGACCAATGACACAGCGGAAACCACAGCCGTTCTTTTGCTAAAACACGTTTTCAGTCGTTTCGACCTGCCAGGAGAAACCGTGGACAGCGACAGAGGAACCCACATTTCGGCAGCTGTAATGACCGAACTGTGGAGGCTTCTGGGAGTCAAAGCTAAACTCCACATCGCATACCACCCTACGAGCTCGGGGAGGGTAGAAAGGAGCAACCAAACAATCGTCAGAATCTTGAAGAAATATGTGGCAGCCAACCACAAAGATTGGGACCTCAAACTCCCATTGGTACTGATGGCGATCAGAGCCACACGCAACAGGTCTACAGGAATAACACCCTTCGAGATGATGACGGGCCGGCAAATGACACTTCCACTGCATCTCCTGTACCAACCGGGAGATGTCGCCGCAACCACCGCCAACACGGCTCATCAATACGTGACCGACTTGCGGAACCATGTCCAGACTACCTTTGCGTATGCTCAAGGACAGTTGGAAAGAAGTGCAGAAGGTGACAAGACCTATTACAACAAAAAAGCCTCACAACAGGTGTTCGAGGTCAGGGATAAGGTGTGGTACTACATATACACCAAACCCGCGGGCGTCGCAACAAAGTTCCTGACCCACTGGACGGGGCCACATGAGATTGTGGTGAAGCTATCACCTGTAGCTTACCAGATCAAAATCAACAAAGGTCGACAAAACGCCACATTAAAGTGGGTCCACCGGAACCAAATCAAGTTGTACACTCCCCCCATGGGAATAGAAGGGGTGCTAGCCAGCACCGAATATATAAAACCCTAGCAAAGCCAGAGGAACTAAGAAAATTCTTAAGTACCCTCTGCTGATCCCTTCCAGGAGATCAGTACGTTGCACCTAATATCTTTTATTCTCTTCCCAGCTACCAGATATACATCTGTTGTCACTATTGATATCGTCCTGCGCTGTACTGTTTCAAAATAAGAAAATCAGAAAAATAGTTGTCAAAACATTTTTGTTTACAAATACAAATAACTGAAATAATCCAACAATCTCTGATTATGCGTTTCTGTAGGATGGAGTTCCTTTGGATGATCCTGACACTCTGCGCCCTGGTCAAAACCAACCCAGCAGACGTAATCACGAATGGACCCCCTATGGGAATCGTTCTCCGCGACGATCCAGGACTCCTCATAACTAACTGCAGAGTACACATGCAGAGGGTATATGTCCGCCTAGATGCAGAGAATGTGTACCACCAACACATTCCACATGCGGCACATTTGAGTTGGGCCGGGGCTGACTGGACCAGCCAGGCAATTAAGCACGCCCAGCTAGACACTGCCCATATGTTGGCCCAACTCCAAAAGTTCACAGTAACCCAGTCAGAACTAGCCGAGCCCAGGCGAGAAAAACGATTCGTCGGGGCGCTACTATCGATAGGGGCAGCCATAGGGTCACTATTTGCCCTAGGTACCACTGCCGTCAACGCAGTCAGTCTAGCCACAGTCAAGAGAAATGTTAGGGAGATTACTGAAGAGATGCCACGTATCCAGCAGCAGATGAAGGCACAGGCCCTCAGGTTGCAACATGTGGGAAAGTCTCTCCAGGACACTATTCTGGTGGTCAACACACACGCTACTCTCCTGAACAAAACTATCCTGTCTGTAGGAAAGCTAGCAGAGGTCATGAACCATGACTATGCCCATGTCCAATTGGTACGATTGTTACTGGAGGATTTTCTCCGTTAAGTTAGCTCTTCTGTGGACCACTTGGCCATGAATAGAATCCCCTCATATCTAGTGCCCCTCTCAATGGTGCACGACATATTGACCTCAGCTACTTCAACCACGATAAGGCCGTTACAGTCACATTTGGCCTATAGTCTGGGGTCGGCCATCCCAATATACGTTGATGTTGATCGTAATGAAGTGGGTTTTCTACTGACGCTGCCGGTTGTTGAACTGGAGAATATCTATAAATTGAAAACGGTTCTTAATACAGGATTTTGGCACGACAGTACCCACATCAAGATTGCCACGCCCCCAGTTGTAGCTTACCAGGAAAAGAACCCAGATTTCTATCTCACCCCTAACCTGCTAATGTGTACTCTAACCAAAGATGTCCACTACCTCTGTCCTAGCAAACCGTTTGTCAGGGATAACACTGAGCGTCTTTGTGGTATTAAAGCTATCACCAGCGAAGAATGCTGTAGAGCCAAACTAACAGCCAGGGATGGGGCCACCACCACACAAGTGGAGGTGGTAGGGAACCGATGGTTGGTCAACACACCGTTCGCGTCCGCCACTATGACTTACAAACGCCATGACTCCATCACCCAATTGAACCTCCCCAACCAGACTGTTTTTGTTAAGGTACCAGAGGGGGCGATTATTCACATAGACGACCTCGCTCTATACCAACTTCCCGACGACAGGATAGACACAGAGATTGAAATGCAGGACGCTTTTGCTAAACGTTCCCTTGAGTTACCACAAGCCATTCAATACCAAATCCAGTACAAGGGACCCATTACTGTTGATCTTAGCATACTGGATGAGGCACTTTTAGTCGACCCGACTGACTACAGACCAATAGATTGGTCTGTCGCCTGCTCTTGGACGGTGCCGGACAGTATCCTGACTGTTACTATGATCCTTGGTCTTATTTCCCTTGGCGTGTGCACCTACTACGTACACAGGCACACACGTGCAATGGAAGACCTAATGAGGTCTTATACTAGGATCACCCGTGGTACGGAAGCGATCCCGATTTTTGGAAAGTTGGCAATGGATCCTGAAACCCCCTTAGGGGGCCCAGTCCCAGCCTCCTCTCCCGAACTCGCTAGGTCAGCCCAGTAATGTCCCCGATGTAAGCTTTGGCCTTCAGGGGCCAAGTTTTTCCAAGTGCCTTAACTACCCACCTGCAAGTAGGATCACCCTAGACATGACATTAGAGACAATGCCATGATAGAGCCATTTAGCCAAGACCTTGGACATATATAGAACATAGTCCATATTAGATGATTAAGGTGTGGTAGACACATTTTGTATACTTTCATGTTTCTATTCCAATTTTTCGTTTCATTTCCTTTGACACTTAGGAAGCAGTAGAGCCAAAACGCCGCTCATTTGGGGAGGAAATGTAATGATGTATTGCCTGAGTGTTGTGCGTTATTAACGTCTGCCAAGTTAATGCCTAGGTCCACTAGCCGGGATAACCGGACGACGGGCCGGAACACAGAGCCCCTGCCGGATCTCCCAGGTCCATTCTGGTGGTGATCCGCAGCTTGCGGAAATCCTACCAGGGTGAACCACCAAGGGGGTGGGGGGGGCTGCTATGATCCACAAACCAGGACATCCGATGGTCATTCTTATAGTGGGTTGCAACATGCAGAATCCTTCCAAGTTGAACCTACCAGCGGGGGACTGTCATGACTGTCCGGATTCAGGTCAGGTTACAGGAGACCACAACCCTACAGAGTATCTCTCACCCCCAACAGAGGAGGAGAGATCTAGGTGTCTGAAGATGTGGGGGTTTTATGACCCCTCACGCCCATGATAAATCTTACGCCACAGACAAAATTCCTTTGTCCTCTTACTATGGAAAACCAGCCTCAGAACATTAAACATGCAATAAAGGGACTTTGGAACAATGGTTTCCGTCAGCCACAATGGTGGTCATGACGATAGATGGAATATGAAAATGTATGTCATTTTTGTGTTGTTACTAAAGGTTAATAGGTGATGTAATTACGAAAACATTGTAACGTTAAGAGTTTTCCCAGTATATGCCTGATGTTTGTACATTGTACGTTGTGTGGAAAATGTTTAAATCAAAGAGAATGTTTTGGTAAAGATGAAATGTGAAGTTAGTTGTCTAAAATTGGATTTGAGTAAAATCTAGACCTTGCCTCTTAACTTGGTATGCCCAGAGAATTGCCATAAAGGCGGTTACGCCCACTTCTGACCTGAGGGTATAAGACATGGGGGTTAAGAATGAACAGAACAGACTAAGTGACCCAAGCTGCAGCCAAGGTCTAAAAAGTCAATGAACCCCAAAACGCAACACAAGGAAGAAGACAAAGAAATATTTTTCTACCCATGCTATGGATGAGTAGCCGTGTCTAAGCGGGTGAATTCAAGCCGAACCACCTAGCCTACACTCCCCATCGAATCGTGATATCTACGCTGTGAGCTCTGAGCTACAGAGCTGTCTGTCCTCAGACGACCCCTATCAGAGCAAGGGCGAGGAATCGGACCACTAAGCCAAAAGAACACTGACATCGTGAGGACAACCAGAGAGTTGCGCCGGAGAAGTGCGTCATTGAGAAGCCTAAACGACCCATGCGGAGCTTCCCATCTGAGACCTTCAACACGTAATTACATCATTATATTCTGACCCATAAGAGCGGCAGTTCGGGGCAAGGCTAGGGTTAAAATAAGCATAGCTGACGAATGCACCCAAATGTTTATTTATAGATTCCCGGATTATACGACGTTCAGAATGAGACTGTAGAGGAAATTGATTAATTAGCGACTGTTGTAAAATCGATATTCTGATATTCTTTGAGTTAATTTGGGAAATAGAAACTCAATAAAACAAATTTTCCCATGGTGCCCCAGGTTAATGAGTTAACATTTGCTTGATTCATTTAATCACGCAATTAGTAACCTTTAATCATTCGATGAGCAACAGTCGTCACATTAACTAATACAACGTCACGACACCTAACAACACAGCTAACACGGCTAACAACCTAACAACAGAGCTAACACAGCTAACAGAAATTTGAATGGAACACTAGAGAGAAACACATGCAGCTATATGTTTGCCTTCTCTCCTCTAGGAACCATCCACAGGGAGAAGTGTACCAACCAAGCCAGCATAATGAAGGGCAGAGAGGTTAACGGGAGAGCAAGCAGTGTTCGTCCCTCCCTCTCTGTTCACTGGGACTAAGTGCTGATGGGGTCAGGGCCTCCATCTACCAGGGCTTGTTTTGAATTCATCAAATGGGACTGTCACAATCATAGACAATAATACATCAGGTTCTGTATGTGTGGTCACAATGCAGTATACCAAAACTGTAAACAGAACCCATAGCATAACTTGCATCATACATGCACACCTGTGAGTCACTTGAATTATGAATAGTTGAATTATGAATCAAGGGTTCATCTTAGGTAGGTAATTATGACAAAGCAAAAACAAGTTTAGAAATGTTTGCAAATGTATAAAAATAAAAAAATATCACATTTACATAAGTATTCAGACCTTTTACTCAGTACTTTATTGAAGCACCTTAGGCAGCGATTACAGCCTTCGAGTCTTCTTAGGTTTGATACTACAAGTTTGACACACCTGTATTTGGGGAGTTTCTCCCATTCTTCTCTGCAGATCCTTTCAATCTCTGTCAGGTTGGTTGGGGAGTGTCGTTGCATAGCTATTTTCAGGTCTCTCCAGAGATGTTCAATTGGGTTCAAGTCCAGGCTCTGGCTGGGCCACTCAAGGACACTCCTGGGTTGTCTTGGCTGTGTGCTTAGGGTCGCTGTCATGTTGGAAAGGGAATCTTCGCCCCAGTCTGAGGTCCTGAGCAGGTTTTCATCAAGGAGTTATCTATACTTTGCTCAGTTCATCTTTCCTTCGATCCTGACTAGTCTCCCAGTCCCTGCTGCTGAAAAACATTGCCACAGCATGATGCTGCCACCACCATGCTTCACTGTAGGGATAGTGCCAGGTTTCCTCCAGACGTGACGCTTGGCATTCAGGCCAAAGAGTTCAATCTTGGTTTCAACAGACCAGAGAATCTTGTTTATCATGGTCTGAGAGTCTTTAGGTGCCTTTTGGCAAACTCCAAGCGGGCTGTCATGTGCTTTTTACTGAGGACTGGCTTCCGTCTGACCACTGTACCATAAAGGCCTGATTGGTGGAGTGCTGCAGAGATGGTTGTCCGTAGAGTCTTGGTGGTTCCAAACTTCTTCCATTTAAGAATGATGGAGGCCACTGGGTTCCTGGGGACCTTCAATGCTGCAGAAATGTTTTGGTACCTTCCCCAGATCTGTGCTTTGACATAATCCTGTCTTGGAGCTCTACGGACAATTCCTTCCACCTCATGGCTTGGTTTTTGCTCTGACATGTACTGGCAACTGTGGGACCTTACATAGACAGGTGTGTGCCTTTCCAAATCATGTCCAATGAATTGAATTTACCACAGGTGGACTCCAATCAAGTTGTAGAAACATCTCAAGGATGATTAATGGAAACAGGATGCACCTGAGCTCAATTTTGAGTCTCATAGCAGTCTGAATACTTATGTAAATAAGGTATTCACTAAAACCACAACTTTGGTTTCGAATCGCGACGTTCTGGCATGTCTGCCTCATGATTTGTTGGGGTAGTGTCTGAAGAGGACCCACTCCGGAATATTATTTTTTGTCCTCATCAAAGTTGACAAAAGAGTCCGTCATTGAAACCAGACCTTAGCCACTGTTGCCTAGGGTCAGGTTTTCGAGAATATCAACCACCTTGAAAAAAAACAATAGTACCTGAAGGGAAATATTAGCCTAGTCCCACATCAATTTGTGCCGTCTAGCCAGTTTGTATGGTTATTGGCCTAGTCCCAGATCAATTTGTGCCATCTTGCCACCTTGTATGGTCATTGTCACACCAATTTAGCAAGACAGCACAAACAGACCTGAGACCAGTCTAGGGCAGTACAGCATAAACCCCACTGGAAGATATAAGTAAAATGTTGACAATACAGTAACTAACAGGTACTGTACACCCTTCACTGCCTCTGGTGAGAGCCATTTGAATCACAAATAACATCATACATTTACAGAGCACAAGGGAAGCCACTGATGCACAATACAGCCTTGCGACTAAGGATTAAAACCCCTATGCCTCAATTTGCATCTAAATAAATAAAATCTTACACTGCATGTTACCGTTCAACTGTATCTCAATATGCAAGCCAGCAGATAAGGGAAAATAAACTTGTTTCATGTTGCCTTGGAGACCGTGGTCATTTTACACATTAATTTTTATGCTATTACACATTTTTTCTCTGGGTTTGTTTACGTTTCGTTCATGGCCTGTACTACAGTCCTATGCCACTACTGAATATAGATATTTATATTTACATATACACTACCGGTCAAAGGTTTTAGAACACCTACCCATTCAGGGGTGTTTCTTTATTTTTACTATTTTCTACATTGTAGAATAATAGTGAAGACATCAAAACTATGAAATAGCACATATGGAATCAATCCCCCGACCTCAACCAAATTGAGATGATTTGGTATGAGTCGGACCTCAGAGTGAAGGAAAAGCAGCCAACAAGTGCTCAGCATATGTGGGAACTCCTTCAAGACTGTCGGAAAAACATTCCAGGTGAAGCTGGTTGAGAGAATGCCAAGAGTGTGCAAAGCTGTCATCAAGGTGAAGGGTGGCTATTTGAAGAATACAAAATATATTTTGATTTGTTGAACCCTTTTTTGGTTACTACATGATTCCATATGTTATTTCATAGTTTTGACGTCTTCACTATTATTCTACAATGTAGAAAATAGTGAAAATAAAGAAAAACCCTTGAATGAGTAGGTATTCTAAATCTTTTGACTGGTAGTGTAGATTCATCCAGGGGTGCAACTTTGGTTTTAGAAGTGGGGGGGGGGGGCAGATTATTATATCTCCCCCACAACATGATGCTGCCACCCCCGTGCTTCATGGTTGGGATGGTGTTCTTCGGCTTGCAAGCATCCCCCTTTTTCCTCCAAACATAATGACAGTCATTATGCCAAACAGTTATATTTTTGTTTCATCAGACAAGAGGACATTTCTCCAAAATGTACAATCTTTGTCCCCATGTGCAGTTGCAAACCATAGTCTGGCTTTTTTATGGCGGTTTTGGAGCAGTGGCTTCTTCCTTGCTGAGCGGCCTTTCAGGTTATATCGATATAGGACTCATTTTACTGTGAATATAGATATTTTGTACCCGTTTACTTCAGCATCTTCACAAGGTCCTTTGCTGTTGTTCTGGGATTGATTTGCACTTTTCGCACCAAAGTACGTTCATCTCTAAGAGACAGAACACGTCTCCTTCCTGAGCGGTATGATGGCTTCGTGGTCCCATAGTGTTTATACTTGCGTATTATTGTTTGTACAGATGAGCGTGGTACTTTCAGGCGTTTTCAAATGAAGACTTGTGGCGGTCTATAGTTTTTTTCTGAGGTCTTGGCTGATTTCTTTTGATTTTCCCATGATGTCAAGCAAAGAGGCACTGAGTTTGAAGTTAGGCCTTGAAATACAGCGACAGGTACACCTCCAATTGACTCAAATTATGTCAATTAGCCTATCAGAAGCTTCTAAAGCCATGACAATTTTCTGGAATTTTCCAAGCTGTTTAAAGGCACAGTCAACTTAGTGTATGTAAACTTCTGACCCACTGGAATTGTGATACAGTGAATTATAAGTGAAATAATATGTCTGTAAACAATTGTTGGAAAAATGACTTGTGTCATGCACATAGTAGATGTCCTACCCGACTTGACAAAACTATAGTTTGTTAACAAGAAATTTGTGGAGTGTGGTTGAAAAACGAGTTTTAATGACTCCAACCTAAGTGTATGTAAACTTCTGACTTCAACTATATATATATATATATATTATATATATATATATATATATATATATATAAAATATATATATATATATATATATATATATATATATATATATATATATATATATATATATATATATATATATATAAAATCAAATCGGATAAACACTCCAAACAGCCTACCAGACCACTCGGAGGTGTCCACCTGGTCCTAAAGCACACCGTTGCCTCCTTTCTAATCACATTTCAATGCTAAAACTGGGGGAGACAAACATTTCAGAATGTGGGGGGGGGGGCCTGACCCCCCGTCCCACTGAAAGTTGCACCCCTGGATTCATCCTGGGTTTACTGTCTGTCTTGACTTTATGACCTCTGATGTACAGTCTCTAGCAAATCCATCTAACACCACGCCATTACTGCATGTCACAGAAAGTCAGATTGGACAAAGCGACATCATTGGCTTTGACTGGCTTTACCCAACTGTAAATTAGACTTTAAAACGTACTCAGGGAAAAGTGAAAGCCGAGGCAGGGACTGGGATTGATACATTGAGATTGATATGTATTGCATGTGGATGGGAATCTGGGAATGTGCTTCTGATAGCATTCACATAACTGGAAGGTGGGGGCACACACACACACACACACACACACACACACCTTACCGCCAATCATCAGTCCCCTAACCAAACCACCCAGCAAATGAAACCCAGACTTGATTGATCTCAGGGTTTACTGTTCTCATAATTGGTGCCCCACAGCAACAATATTGCCTCCTAAATAGGAGCGTGCTAGTGATGAAATATTCATGTATAGAAACAAAAAGGGAATGGTGGTGGGCTCTCCCTATACTCTTAAAGTGCAAGTCCACCACTTTTCAACCTGATATTCATTTTCTCTAGCACCAGATGGCATTTCCATGATCTGTGGTGAAAAAGATAAGAATAAAGTTCCTAAAATATTCTTTGCTGTGACATCACAGGGTAGGATTAAAATCAGGATTAAAATCAGTGATTTTTTAAACGTGCAGAGAGTTGCTAGTCAGGGGAGGGTATTTTCTTGATCCCCACGTCACCGCGAATCTCATAGTGCTTGAAAATGACTTCTTAAAAATGCTTTCACTTTTGATGATGTCATCGGGTAGAACTTTTTTACTTTATATTTTTTTCCCAACAAAATGCTGAAGTTTTCACATACTCAAACACTGGTATTGTGCTGGAAATAATGAAAATGAGGTTGAAAAGTGGTGCAATTGCCCTTTTATGAGGAGAGCTTGAGAAAATGCTGCAGGCTCCTCATTCCAATGCCAAGCGACAGCCATTGATTTAAGGTCCATCTCAGCACAGAGGGTACATCCAGATCAGAGGTGGGCAATCATTTTAGCTCGAGGGCCACATTGAGATTTCAAAATTCAACCAAGAACGAGACTATTTTATTTACGGACCAATTTGTTTGTCAAAAGCAATTTGCGGGCAAGAAAAAGGGCAGTTATTTGAAAATATATAGGTCCTTTATAATTCCTACATGCTTTCTATCTAGTTTTAGACATACAAGAGTGGCCTGGAATGTTTTTAACCCAAAATAATAATTTCCCCCATTCATTTTTTTTCTCAAACCTCCCGCGGGCCGGATTGAATGGGCTGTGGAGCAGTCCGTGGCCGTAGTTTGCCCACGCCTGATCTAGACTTCGGTTGCATGTCTCGTCTGTGGCATGGGCAGGCAGGTCCACAGACGTGCAAATTCACACGCACACAGGCTAATACGACCCCCTCCTTAAATGTTAATTAGCTGTGTGTGGTAGCTAGTAATACAGGGGACTGGAGACACTGTCAAAGGTGTTATTTGTTTGTCTACGTTATTGATTAGGCCAGCTTATTTTCTCACAGCACATTTTGCCTCCAATGCCCACCTCCCATTTCCTGGCAGACAGACACACACGACCAGCCCCTCCAAACAGTAAGCACACTCATGATAGCGAGCAGTGAGTGGCCAGCGAGGGAGCTCAGATCGCCTTGTGATGTCATGCTGCTGTGAGAACAGAACACAGCGGACAGCTTGATACTCATGATCATTTACTATACAGAGTTCAACCATCTATACAGTTCTGATTCTATACAGAGTTCAGCCATCTACACTGTTCTGATTCTATACAGAGTTCAGCCATCTACACTGTTTTAATTCTATACAGAGTTCAGCCATCTACACTGTTCTGATTCTATACAGAGTTCAGCCATCTACACTGTTCTAATTCTATACAGAGTTCAGCCATCTACACTGTTCTGATTCTATACGGAGTTCAGCCATCTACACTGTTCTGATTCTATACAGAGTTCAGCCATCTACACTGTTCTGATTCTATACAGAGTTCAGCCATCTACACTGTTCTGATTCTATACAGAGTTCAGCCATCTACACTGTTCTGATTCTATACAGAGTTCAGCCATCTACACTGTTCTGATTCTATACAGAGTTCAGCCATCTACACTGTTCTGATTCTATACAGAGTTCAGCCATCTACACTGTTCTGATTCTATACAGAGTTCAGCCATCTACACTGTTCTGATTCTATACAGAGTTCAGCCATCTACACAGTTCTGATTCTATACGGAGTTCAGCCATCTACACTGTTCTGATTCTATATGGAGTTCAGCCATCTACACTGTTCTGATTCTATATGGAGTTCAGCCATCTACACTGTTCTGATTCTATACACTTAAGCCATGTACACTGTTCTGATTCTATAAAAAATGACATTTAATCCATTTTAGAATTCGGCTGTAACGTAACAAAATGTGTAAAAAGTCAAGTGGTCTGAAAACTTTCCAAGTGCACTGTATACAGAGTTCAGTCATCTTACCAAAGCCTGGTCTCATAGACTAGACGTAACATAGTACATGTATATCCAGGAGACTCACACATTTAGTATGGTTACATAAGATAGATGGTTACTTAAGGGAATGGTCATGATGGATGGGTGGGCGTATAATGCGAACGTTTAGCAACCCAAAAGTTGCGAGTTCAAATGTCTCATCACGGACAACAGTATTTTAGCTAATTAACAACTTTTAAACTACCTACAAAGCATGTTAGCTAACCCTTCCGCCAACCCTAACCTTAACACTTTCAGCTAACCCTAACCTTAACCCATTATCCTAACTTCTAAACTTAACCCTAACCCCTAGCCTAGCTAACGTTAGCCAGCTAACTAACATTAGCCGACTAGCAAAAATTCATAACATATCATAGATTTTGCAAATGTGTAAGATATTGTACGTTTTGGTAATTCGTACCATATAATACGAATTGTACATCGTAACATATCATGTGATATGGGTGATGGACATCCACAAATTAACACATACCATACATATTAATATGTAACATATTATACTAAATGGAGAGACACGGATTTACGTATAGAATAATAGAAAATGCTCTGAGACCAGGTTGCTTACCATGCAGGGGTCAGAGCCTAGAACATAGGATCTCTGGGTATGGAGAGGATTCTATCAATATTTGCAGAGTCTATCAAGGCATGCACTGCAAAGACATACAGTGATCCTAGCCAAAATAAAAAAGTTAATCTTGTTTTAAGAGTTTAGTAACTTCTCCTTTTTGGCTGCATCTCTGATGTTTATGAAAATATACGGCAGTTATAATGATTTATAAAACTATAATTTATGTCCTAAATTCTTTGAAGTCCTTGTAACATTTCCCTTTTTGAAAAGATGATAGAGCACCAGTTATCCATAATTCTGCCGTCCATAATTTGTCATAATCAGAAGCACAGTTTTAATGACTTTTGGACCTCCAAAAGTCATACTAGTCTTTGATGTCTTAAATGCTTAAGTCGAAGCCGCAAAATGGAAAGACAGAGGCTCATATTAAGCTATACTGAATTAAATGTAATGTTCCTACTGATTTAACATCTTTCAAGTTGGCTTGTCCTTTGTCCTATATTTGAGTGATGAACATCCTATTGAGTTCAGGATAATAACTCATGGATAACTTTGCTCCAAGTGAGAACAAACCATATTTTACCAGGTGGCAATAACCCTGAAATCAAAACTACTCTGTCACTGTCAACTGTTTCAGAACTTCAATTCATTACAGCAACTTTATATTTTGTCACACCCTGATCTGTTTCACCTGTCCTTGTGATTGTCTCCACCCCCTCCAGGTGTCGCTTGTTTTTCCCAGTGTATTTATCCCTGTGTTTCCTGTCTCTCTGTGCCAGTTTGTCTTGTATGTCCAAGTCAACCAGCATGGTTTGTCCCATTCTCTTGTCTTCTCTATTCTCTTTTTGCTAGTCCTCCCGGTTTTGACCCTTGCCTGTTTCTGGACTCTGTACCCGCCTGCCTGACCATTCTGCCTGCCTTGACCTTGAGCCTGCATACAACTCTGTACCTCCCGGACTCTGAACTGGTTTTGACCTTTTGCCTGTCCACGACCTTTCTCTTGCCTACTCCTTTTTGGATCAAAAACCCTCTAAGACTCCAACCATCTGCCTCCTGTGTCTGCATCTGGGTCTCGCCTTGTGCCCTGATATATTTGCCATATCAACTACAATCAACCTCAGATATACTATAACCATTAGGTGTTATACATATTAATGTATAATAGAATTACAATATATAATACATATTAATTGGAGAGTAAAGAAACATGATAATTATGCAGGATCTTAATCACTCTCTCTGATTAACATCATAATGACAAGATTAGTGATATGACTTACATTAATAACCAGTCTTAAAAAGAACATCTAATCATCTAATTTAGAAAGTGAAATGAGCAGCTGTGGATATAGTGATGTAAAATTCACATTGTGATGAGTGGCTTCCTTATCATGCAAGTTCCACTATGTAGTTTATCATAATCTTAAGAATATGTTAGTAATCAATCCAATTTCCCATTATGAGGAGTTAAATATTTTCCATGATCATATCATGTTTTATCATGTTACAGTAGGTAATTTATCATAATATCGAACACCTGTTTAGAATATGTTAGTGATCAATCATCTAGGCAGTCCATGCCATCTACCGTGTTCAGTTTAGTCCTCAGATCCAAACGGTTGGAGATCCTACGTGGAATAGTGTGATAGATTACACACCAAGCTGTTCTCTACCTTGGCTTCTCTCCAACAAGTTTTGTACCACAAAAAGCATTGTAATGGTGCAGTGGTCTTTTTTTTCCTCAAGGTACATCTTCCTATTCCAAATAAATGGATTCAGCTTGTTTCACTGGTGGAGCAATTGGGTCATATTGATTTTGTATCCATTACAGACCTTTTCATTACTTTAGAAGCCAAACTCAAATTATCTTCCACACACTTTCAGGCAGGCAGCCGACAAGCCCCCCACAAATAATTCTTACTACAACCGCCACTACTACTTAAGGCCACTTAGTTATAAAGTAGCTCTTTGCAGGCAGTAGGCTGTTATTTTATCATGTTTAGCGTCTAGTCCGATGTTGGGGTGCAGTTGTACAACCACTTAGTCTACAGTGAGTTCTCTTTATCACAGACCTGCGTTTGGGTTTCCACTGCAAACGGCCTTCACCGCCCTCTTACTTTCTACAATCAATTTGAGCAACTGGTCTATTTACAAAAGCTTTTGTCTTCTTAGCGATTAATTCTTCCAATATAAATGTCTACCTTCGGTCTTCTGACCTCACCTCAAAATAACAAATCACTTGACACTCAATCAATGACCATGAAAACGAGGGACCATTTTTTCATTACGGGAGACGGTGGGAGAGTTATTAGACATGCATAAAGAAAAGTAAGACTTGTTCTTGAAAAAACACAGGGTGTCACAAATAATTTTATTTGTAATTATCTTTTGCAAAACTCACAGACTTTTCAACCCCTCACGGCTCTTTTGTGCAGACGTAGGCTAGCACAGCCAGACAATCTGTACAGGTAAAATAGAAAAACACCGATGATTTAGTGGCATCACACAGTCTTGTTCCACCGATATTAAGGAAGTATTGTTTGTCCAATGTTTATTTAAACATTTCAAGGGAACTCTCCTGTTGTGCAAAGAATTACACAACAATTGAGCTGTCAATCATTTCTTTCCAATAATAACGCATGGTACCATATTAGAGTGTAAACACAAGGCACTGAGAACTCACAAGTCAATAAGCATCTATGAATCAATCAATATTGACCTTTGCTGACCCAATGTTACCTTCTGAAAACAGCACAGTGGCAGGACATGGAACAAGGGACAGTAAACGTACACTACCAGTCAAGAGTTTGGACTCATTCAAGGGTTTTTCTTGATTTTTACTATTTTCTACATTGTAGAATAATAGTGAAGACATCAACACTATGAAATAACACTTATGGAAACATGTAGTAACCAAAAAAGTGGTATATTTTATATATATTTGATATTTGATATTCTTCAAAGTAGCCACCCTTTGCCTTGATGACACCTTGGCACACTCTTGGCATTCTCTCAACCAGCTTCATGAGGTAGTCACCTGGAATGCATTTCAATTAATAGGTGTGCCTTGTTAAAAGTTAATTTGTAGAATTTCTTTCCTTCTTAATGCGTTTGAGCCAATCAATTGTGTTGTGACAAGGTAGGGTTGATATACAGAAGATAGCCCTATTTGGTAAAAGACCAAGTCCATATTATTTGATGTCTTCACTATTATTAGTAAAATAGTAAAAAAATAAAGAAAAACCCTGGAATGAGTAGGTGTCAACTTTTGACTGGTACTGTATATATTCCACATACTCTTGTGTCAGACCTGAGTAACTAATGAATACTTTTACTTGACATTTCTATAAAGCACTCTTTAGAAATACACAATAAACAACGTACACACTACAGACGTAATACCGTGTGCAGGAGTCATATTTTCTATAACGGACTCTCTTTAGAAAGAAACATTTCTTAGGATGTTGAGAGCACATGTTTAACCTTACAGAGGAGTACAGTTCCTCTCCATATTACCTTTTCCAACCAGCAGGGAGTTGGTGCTACAATCTAATGAGAAACTAATCCGTTTTCTAACATTCTGAAGTAGCAAGAGGGTGAAAACCCACCGGGCACAGACATCATTTCAACGTCTATTCCACATTGGTTCAATGTAATTACATTTTAATGGAAACAACGTTGATTCAACCAGCGGGAACCCTCCTACTGCTGAAATGAAGCCTCTTGTTAAGCACCTTGAACAACGTGTTGTGTTTATCTTTTAATTAAAGCCGGAGAGATAGTGTATTAATATCGCACATACAAATGTGATGTGATTACTCAAGCCTTCTTGTCTCTTAACAAGCTACAGAACATGCACAAGAAAGAGCGGTGGTGTGTTGCGATTCTTACAAAGCTCTGAAGTTCTCACCATCTCACCACCTAAGTGCTTTTATGCATGCCAAAGCATGTGTATACTTGAAGATAGGTGCCCAATATAAAATTATATTTTAAGTACTTATGTATGCTACAGCATGTATGAAGTACTTGAAAGCACACTACAATTTTCCTACTTAGTTATACAACATGGCGGCCAAGAGACTTCAAAGATAACATTTTGTATTTCCATTTATATGGGACTTCTTTCATTGGATTTGAATGACAAACAGCATATGTTATCTATGGCTTCGGTGTTGGATGTAAACAACATACCAAGGAACAGATGGTCTCGTTCTCCAGAGATGAGAGAACAACAAAAAATTCCACCATACTAGTTTGGCATTGTGTTCCCATAGTGCGTCTCCATTGAGTTTAAATGGGATGTTTAAACCACAAGCCGACTACACCATGATAAAGATTGTAATTTAAAAATGCATCACGGTGGATGAAAACATATAACTCACACAAGTTTAGGTAGGAACACCTCAACAAAACCAAGAATGCTTTTTCCACATTGGTCGATGACAATATTTAGCAGACCAGCGCTCTCCAATCATCCCTGTGTCCTCCAGAATGCTTTTTCTTTCAGTTTCCAACTTCCTCAACTGTCCTCCATTGTTAACAACCGTTGAAGTCCCATTCATCATCCAAACCAATAAAGTACCATACTTCACATCAGTATGCGCGTACATTCAATACGCAAGGCCCTCTTTACTAGATGGGATCTGACTTTGTTTAACTGTGGTCTGCTTTCTTGGAGGGGAGAGGATGTGGTTTGCGGTGGACAGGCCGCAGCCAGGGAACAGGGAGAATCCTGGGATAATTAGTTTATTGGGGAGTTGGTGGTTGGTGGGGTGAGGATGACAGAGGGGGGATGTGACAGGGTGATGTGACAGGCCTATAGGCTGCGGGCTCTGGACTGGGGTTGTGGTTAGAGTCCATGGGGGTGTTTAGCAGTGGGAAACAGAGGATCGGATGGTATTGGGCCACGGCAGAGGAACTGTGATTGACTGGCGCTGAGAGGATGGTTGCTAAAATCACCACGACAACCAAATGCCAACCATTCAGTCTTGCTTACTTCATCACAACATAAAGATAATTCAAATTCTTCTTTTGATCTAAGACACAATCCAACAATAAGTGTTACTATTACAAAGAACCGAAAGAGAATTTGATGTGTATGTTTAGTCATGTGTACTGGACGTTTATCATGTTGTCTACTATCAGCACCTCATCTTTTGTGTTTACTTCCTCAATGAGACAAAGTGGAAATGTTATATGTTTAAATAAGTATTGGGGCTGTAATAAAAGTACAATATCTGATATTTGCAGAAAGCTTTGAACTTGAAAATGTATTAATAAACCAATTAGGCACATTTGGGCAGTCTTGATACAAAATCTTTAACAGATATTCAGTGGTTCATTGGATCAGTCTAAAACTTTGCACACGCACACTGCTGCCATCTAGTGGCCAAAATATAAATTGCGCCTGGGCTGGAATAATACATTATGGCCTTTCTCTTGCACTTCAAAGATGATGGTACAAAAAAATTACAAAAAACGCATGTTTTTTTCTCTGTATTATCTTTTACCAGATCTAATGTGTTATATTCTCCAACATTATTTTCACATTTCCACAAACTTCAAAGTGTTTCCTTTCAAATGGTATCAAGAATATGCATATCCTTGCTTCAGGTTCTGAGCTACAGGCAGTTAGATTTGGGTATGTGGGTAAAAAATGAAAAAATGGGTGGATCTTAAGAGGTTTTAGGAGAAAATGGTGTAACGGCTCTAATGATTGTGCCACTTAGGAAATGTACAGTTATAGCAGAAATAGTTCACAACAATAATGAAAAAGTACTGAGAAAATATTCTTTCTGCAATTCATCAAGAGAATGACTTTCCAACTTGAACCGACGCCTAGATATTTTAATAGATATACACACAGAAATAATGTACATTTCTCAGCTTCCATATTTGTAGTAAGGGAAGAGAGGGTGGGCACAGACAACCAGGAGAGAGAGAGAGAGAGAGAAAGCGAGAGAGAGAGAGAGAGAGAGTGAGAGAGAGAGAGAGAGAGAGAGAGAGAGAGAGTGAGTGAGTGAGTGAGTGAGTGAGTGAGTGAGTGAGTGAGTGAGTGAGTGAGTGAGTGAGTGAGTGAGTGAGTGAGTGAGTGAGTGAGTGAGTGAGTGAGCGAGTGAGTGAGTTAGACTCTAACTACTTCTGGAAAAATTTGAAAACACTAAACAAACAACAACACAAATAATTATCTTTCCAAAATGGAGATGTATTGGGTAAACCACTTCTCCAATCAATTTTGCTCTATAACAAAGAACAAACAGCAACAAAATATACATGATCAAATACAAATCTTAGAATCAACTATTAAAGACTACTAGAACCCACTGGATTCTCCAATTACCTTGAATGAACTACAGGACAAAATAAAAACCCTTCAGCCCAGAAAGGCCTGTGGTGTTGATGGTATCCTCAATGAAATGATCAAATATACAGACCACAAATTCCAATTGGCTATACTAAAACTCTTTAACATCATACTTAGCTCTGGCATCTTCCCCAATATTTGGAACCAAGGACTGATCACCCCAATCCACAAAAGTGGAGACAAATCTGACCCCAATAACTACCATGGGATATGCGTCAACAGCAACCAAATGTCAAATTGGCTTTTTACCAAATTATCGTGTGACAGACCAAGTATTCACCCTGCACACCCTAATTGACAAACAAACAAACCAAAACAAAGGCAACGTTTTTTCATGCTTTGTTGATGTCAAAAAAGCCTTCGACTCAATTTGGCATGAGGGTCTGCTATACAAATTGATGGAAAGTGGTGTTTGGGGGAAAACATACGACATTATAAAATCCATGTACACAAACAACAAGTGTGCGGTAAAATTGGCAAAACACACACATTTCTTCCCACAGGGCCATAGGGTGAGACAGGAATGCAGCTTAAGCCCCACCCTCTGCAACATATATATCAACAAATTGGTGAGGGCACTAGAACAGTCTGCAGCACGCGGCCTCACCCTAATAGAATCTGAAGTCAAATGTCTACTGTTTGCTGGTGATCTGGTGCTTCTGTCCCCAACCAAGGAGGGCCTACAGCAGCACCTAGATCTTCTGCACAGATTCTGTCAGACCTGGGCCCTGACATTAAATCTCAGTAAGACCAAAATAATGGTGTTCCAAAAAAGGTCCAGTCACCAGGACCACAAATACAAATTCCATCTAGACACCGTTGCCCTATAGCACACAAAAAACTATACATACCTTGGCCTAAACATCAGTGCCACAGGTAACTTCCACAAAGCTGTGAACGATCTGAGAGACAAGACAAGAAGGACCTTCAATGCCATCAAAAGGAACATAAAATTCAACATACCAATTAGGATCTGGCTAAAAATGCTTGAATCAACCATTGCCCTTTATGGTTGTGAGGTCTGGGGTCTGCTCACCAACCAAGAATTCACAAAATGGGACAAACACCAAATTGAGACTCCGCATGCAGAATTCTGCAAAAATATCCTCTGTGTACAACGTAAAACATCAAATAATGCATGCAGAGCAGAATTAGGCCAATACCCGCTAATTATCAAAATCCAGAAAAGAGCTAATAAATTCTACAACCACCTAAAAGGAGGCGATTCCCAAACCTTCCTTAATTAACAAAGCCATCACCTACAGAGAGATGAACCTGGAGATGAACCAGCTTGCTTCCCTAAGCAAGCTGGTCCTGGGGCTCTGTTCACAAACACAAAAAGACGCCACAGAGCCCCAGGACAGCAACACAATAAGACCCAACCAAATCATGAGAAAACAAAAAGATAATTACTTGACACACTGGAAAGAATTAACAAAAAACTGAGCAAACTAGAATGCTATTTGGCCCTAAACAGATCGTACACAGTAGCAGAATACCTGACCTCTGTGACTGACCCAAACTTAAGGAAAGCTTTGACTATGTACAGACTCAGTGAGCATAGCCTTGCTATTGAGAAAGGAGGCAGACCTGGCTCTCAAGAGAAGACAGGCTATGTGCACACTGCCCACAAAATGAGGTGGAAACTGAGCTGCACATCCTAACCTCCTGCCAAATGTATGACCATATTAGAGACACATATTTCCCTCAGATTACACAGATCCACAAAGAATTCGAAAACAAACCCGATTTTGATAAACTCACGTATCTACTGGGTGAAATACCACAGTGTGCCATCACAGCAACAAGATTTGTGACCTGTTACCACAAAAAAAAGGGCAACCAGTGAAGAACAAACACCCTTGTAAATACAACCCATATTTATGTTTATTTATTTTCCCTTTTGTACTTTAACCATTTGCACATCGTTACAACACTGTATATATACATAATATGACATTTGTAATGTCTTTATTCTTTTGGAACTTCTGTGAGTGTAATGTTTACTGTTCATTTTTATTGTTTATTTCACTTTTGTATATTATCTACTTCACTTGCTTTGGCAATGTTAACATATGTTTCCCATGCCAATAAAGCCCCTTGAATTGAATTGAATTGAATTGAATTGAGAGACAGAGAGAGCAAGAACAGGAAATATAGTGATGGAAAGAAAAAGTGAGGGGGGAGGGAGGAAGCACTGTATTAGACATGGCTTGGTTGTCTTTATGATGTGTTGGACAGGTTCTTGTCTTGAACATTCTCTGATGAGGAACTCTTAGCATTGGTCATCTGGCCATACAGCACAGAATACAAAATATGTGGGGCCTCGGTGTGTGTGTGTGTGTGTGTGTGTGTGTGTGTGTGTGTGTGTGTGTGTGTGTGTGTGTGTGTGTGTGTGTGTGTGTGTGTGTGTGTGTGTGTGTGAAGCGGGGTTCGGTGTGTGGTGGGGCATCAGTGTGCGTATGTGTGTTGAATGGGAGGGGTATCAGTGTGTGTGTGTGTGTGTGTGGCGTAGTATTGGTGTGTGTACGTCACCGCACGTGTGTTTGTCTACGTGTGTAAAATATGTCTATGAGCTGGGTGTGGGTCGAGAGGTTTCATCTCTTCGTACTTAGTGAACTGAGAGGAGGGCCCGCCGGACCTCATACCAAGACCTCATGTCACTACAACTGCTGCTCGCCACCTCATCAATGAGGGAAGCCTGCTGTGCTCCAGATGGTTGAAGCAGGGCCTCGCTTGGGCCCCTAAACAAAGTCTTCATCAACTGTCACCCAGAGTGGACACCGAACAACAGGCGTGTTGCGTGAGGGGGTCATTGTGTGTGTGTGTGTGTGTGTGTGTGTGTGTGTGTGTGTGTGTGTGTGTGTGTGTGTGTGTGTGTGTGTGTGTGTGTGTGTGTGTGTGTGTGTGTGTGTGTGTGTGTGTGTGTGTGTGTGTGTGTGTGTGGATGTATGTTTGCTGTATGTTGTGACCACAGACAAATAAGGATGAATGAAAGAAAGTCCCCTCCACATCCGTTCTTCTCCTCTTTCTACTCCTCCCTTTGTTTTCCATCCACTCATTATGTATGCAGCATTAGTGTTGCCGTCATGTAATTAATTGGTGTCGTTAATAGAAAATGCAGCAGATTACTGAGTGTTAATTAAGGCCAAGTTTTATTGTTGTGCTGTTCAGAGAGAGAGAGAGAGAGAGAGAGAGAGAGAGAGAGAGAGAGAGAGAGACAGACAGACACAGTGAGACAGACAGTGAGACAGAGAGATACTGTGAAAGACTAAGGCTGTATTTATACAGGCAGCCCAATTCAGATTTTTTTCTCTCCCATTAACAGCTCTGAAAAAGATCTGATGTGATTAGTCAAAAGACCAAATTGTGGAAAAACGATCAGAATTGGGCTGCTTGTGTAAACGTGTGAAAGCCTGGCAGACAGAGAGAGAAAGATCCAGACTATTCATGAGAAGCAATAAACCTCTTCTCAAGTCAAAAGTGCAACAATGCTCTCAGTAACATCTCAGGGACTCCACTCCAGGCCGACTCTAGCCAACAACACACTGTGCAGTACTACATCTTCATTTGTGTACCCCTCCTTGCCTTGGCAGTACACTAGCAGCTCTGACCTTTAGAGTAAAGGAGCCAAATAAAAGGTCTGATCCAGACCATGATGACTTTATTTCTCACCCTCTGAGGTTGTGTCCCAAATGGCACCCTATTCCCTATATAGTGCACTACTTTTGACCAGTGCCCTATGGGACTCCATCTGAGTCTCAGGGATAACCACTCATCCCCCTGTCACAGATCAAACGCTTCCGTCAAATACCATCACGACTCCAAACCTGCGTTTGATCCATTTAACCTTTGCCTCCCCCCACAGGATCTGGGAAAGCACTACCTTCAATACAACCGGATGTTCAATACACGTACATCAACCACCAATCAATAGCAGGAATATTAGGTTCCACTAACTAGAGATGAACGATTTTGAATCAGAAGGTCGGTTTGGTCTCAGAGTGAGGCGGTCTTGTGATGTCATAGGGCTCTGTGGTAAAGGCATAGCAGAGATCATAAAGTGTACTATAGCTAAGCTTCTCATCTCGGTCTCTGTCTGTTTTCTCTCTGGCTCCCTGCCTCTCCTCTCTCCCCTGCAGCAGCAGGCTGCATGGAGACTGTAGGTGCATATCAATCAGGGGGTGCTTTTTGATGATGCACACAAGCACCCATCTCCTGCTATGTTCCATTTGGCACCAGTTGCATCAGAAAGGTTCAGGGATATTTTTAGGAGCTGGGTTGTTTATCTCCTTGCAAGGGAATATGAGAGGGAAATGTTCAAATCAACAGCTGGTGAAGGTAATGTTAGCATCAGCGGTTATGTACATCTCCTCGTCTAACAAGCAGTTTATGGTCACGTCACATTGGGTTGTGGTGACAAATAACCAGTCAGAACAGAATGTTCCGGAACGTTGCCCTGTGGATCCCTCTCAAACCTCTTATATCCCTGTCTGGCTGAAGGGCTGAGTAGGGAAGATCTGTCTGGAGAGGTTTAGGTAGGGAAGATCTGTCTGGCTGAAGGGCTGAGTAGGGAAGATCTGTCTGGAGAGGTTTAGGTAGGGAAGATCTGTCTGGCTGAAGATCTGTCTGGAGAGGTTTAGGTAGGGAAGATCTGTCTGGCTGAAGGGCTGACTCGAGAGGGTTGGGTATAATCTGGCTGAATAATCTAGCCCTACCGCAGAGCTAGACGCCATTACATTTACATTTTAGTCATTTAGCAGACGCTCTTATCCAGAGCGACTTACAGTAGTGAATGCATACATTTCATACATTTTTTTCCCGTACTGGTCCCCCGTGGGAATCGAACCCACAACCCTGGCGTTGCAAACACCATGCTCTACCAACTGAGCCACACGGGACCACCGTGAACTGTATAGTGACAATCAGAATTCCCAGTAACTCCATTCATTTGAAATTGAAGACCATTGAACAGTATATTGTATTTAGACATTACAGTGTCTATATCTGATTTGGTTGTTCTAAAATAAGGCCTCTGCTTATAGCAACAAGAGTTTTCCCATTGTGGGTTTTCGCGTAGAGGGACAGACGTCACGCGAGTGGCGGGACCCTCAGCCATGTTGGCACCGGGATGATGACCATACATGCGTGTGTGCCCGACAGTCCGACGTCAGCCTCCTGGTAGAAAACCTCGGCGCTGTATTTCTGTCTGCCTGCGTCACTCCCAGTGGACTGCATCATTTCAGCTGCACCTCAAATGACAGGCTTCTGATGCAGATAAATAAAGGAAAGGCTACTGTGGTGTAACATCTAAAGGCCAAGTGTATTAAAACAGTGCTTGGGAGGAAGGGAAGGTAGGAGGGAATTCTAAATTGATATGAAAGTATCCTAAAGGGCTAACACTGAGGGGACCTACAGTAGTTCTGCATGCTACAGTGCATCCTGGTAGGATTCTTTCCATTTTGTATGAGAACTCAGGAAATGAGGTCATTGAACTGTGGATATTGTCTGTTGTTTTCATTGTATGGATCTCTGTTCACTTTGGGCCAAATTCTGATGTCAACTGATGAATGACATGAAAGACTGAGTTATGTACATAGATCGAGTCTTCATTTGGCCCCTAGGCTGCGTTTAGACAGGCAACCCAAATCGGATATTATTTTCACTAATTGGTATTTTGGCCAATCAGATCAGCTCTGAAAAAGATCTGATGTGAAAAGATCTGATGTGATTGGTCAAAAGACCAATTAGCGGAAAAATATCAGAGTTGGCCTGCCTGTGTAAACACAGCCTTAGTGAATTGCCTTTCTGAAATGGACCCAAACAATTATCAAACACGAGACATTAGCACTTACTGACTTTTGTAATATTTGTCCCAGTTCATGTGAACTGTGTCACTTTCGGGAACATCTTTCAGCTTAATCTTTTGCTCCATCAGTTAACTGTAGTATGTGACTCATTGAGGGTGAAAAGTCTATTCAAAAATGCTAATGCAGCCCAGTTCCTAACTAGTTAGCATGTAAGGCCTAGCTTCTTGAACAGGAACGCTAATGCAAAGCGGGAAACAAAAAGGGCCTCTAAAAACAAGCCTAGCAGCGGGATGCTGTTTGATGTGTTAATTTTCTTGAATGAGACAAATGAGGGAGAAAGGTCACAAGGGTACCCCCAACAAGAAGCCTGTTGTATCGCTCAGATCACAGAACCAGCGGTTAGCAGTTAGCCAAACAAAGAGCAGAAAGTGGATACTAAAAGATGAACAGATCTGTTTTTTTCGCCCTCATGCTTGGTAGCCTAGACTATGGTGGATATCGGACCGTTTTTAGGTTGGTAGTTACTGATATACAGGAACACATATTGGAAAATAAACTTTTCAAAGTATGTCTCCAACATTGGTATACATTTTGGGGGCATGGTAGCCTTATCATCACTGAAGCAAAGGTTCCTTTATAGCAATGATATTTATATCTAATTGATACTGTGCTGTTCTGTGCACTCAACCAGTTTTCAAGTGTGCTTCTTTTCCACAAACGTCTGTTTTGTTTGTTGACACGACCAATCAAAGTGTATGGACTGTATTGTGTGTCTCCAAATAACATGGTACTTCAATTGGTCCTTCCGTCTCCTAGAATACTTGGTTGAGCCTCTGTTATTAACAGTGGCTAAGTCTGCCCCTTTGGAAGTACAACAGATTTTCTCTCTGTCTGACAGCTATCTGGTAGCATATGTAATGAGGAGAAGACAGAGGTCTGAGCTCTATTCAAAAACAAGTGCACTTAGAACAGTGTTTCCCAACTCCAGTCCGAGTACATCAGATAGATAGATAGCCCTGACAGAGCTCTCTGACATCACATCACTAGCATGTACTAGCAAGTACTACCTCACAGGGAGAGACAGGACAAAAGAACAGAACTTTCAAAGTGGGGGTGGGGGGGATTAGCTGGCACTGATTTCCCACAATGACATTTGAACTCCTGAAATGGGCCACTGTCACCCCATTGGTAATTACCTGCCAGTCAGAGCACCCGAAAGACAGAGAGAGAGAGAGAGAGAGAGAGCGAGAGAGAGAGAGAGAGAGAGAGAGAGAGAGAGAGAGAGAGAGAGAGAGAGAGAGAGAGAGAGAGAGAGAGAGAGAGAGAGAGAAAGAGAAAGAGAAAATGTAAAAGAGAGGTGGGTAGGAAGAAGCGAGAGAACAAGACCGAGAGGGAGAAATAGGACGAGTGTCTGTAACAGAGTGAGACGGAGAGAGAAAGTCAGGGAGAGAGGGAGAGGGGTTTGTAATGAGGGCTCTGAAACAGAGGGAAAGTCATTCAGTCAGACAGGCAGGCAGGAAGCAAAGAGCCTGTTTCCTCTAGTAATGACAGCAATTTCAGAGCAGAGCATCAGCGTGGGCTTTTAGTTGGGAGCTGCCATTGTGCTCCACTTTAGGGGCCTAATACTGCATCCATGCTAGCCTAGCAGTTCTATGAGACAAATTGCTAGGGATTTCTCATGCCTAGTTTCCATCATGCAACTTACCCTCTGTGTTTTACCCAAAAGGATCAGACTTTCAAACACCAAGCCTGAGATACACCTCATGGAGGGAGAGGATAGAGTTTGAATGGTGCACCCAATGCACATTAGGCTGTTCAATGGTAATATAGATTTAGTTTTGTTCTTAAAAACTATCCACATGGACTTCAAACCTGCATCCTTACAAGATTAGAACAGAGAGTTCTATCTTGTCCCCAAATGCCTTAGGCAACCAGCACCAGTGTTGCCAGTCCTGGTCCTGTCCTCCTCAGTGACAGACGGGGCTCTCCCTTGGTCTCTCAAACACACACGTCTTGTCCTCCATGACAGACTGGCCTACCTCCGTCAGCGTACAGAGGGGTTGACCTCTGACCTAGCAGCTTGGCAGAGGAGCAGCTTCCTGTCTGTGCCCTTGTGGGGTAATCGATTTGTGGCTGCAACGCCATCAGTGTGTGTGTGTGTGCGTGCGTGCGTGCGTGCGTGTGTGTGTGTGTGTGTGTGTGTGTGGAGGACAGACAGATGCAGTGACCTAGAGAGATCAGCGTCTTCAGGCAGATCGCTCACGCCTCACGGTTCATGGAAGACTTAACTGCCTGTCTAGCTATTCGCTACCACTAGGCTATGAAAAAGGCTGTGGAAAATTGGTCTATCATCATTTTATTCCTGGACAATAGCAATAGAGAGAGATATAGAGATGTTTTATAAGCGCTATTTGGTAAAGAAAAAAAATGATATTATTTTATGACAAATTGAATTTACCCACTATTTTTTATTCAATTTACCCCTCATTATTTTCAATTTATCCAAAGCTGTGGTACATTTTCATTTTCAAGATACACTACATGGCCAAAAGTCGTCGAACATTTCATTCCAAAATCATGGGCATTAATATGGAGTTGGCCCCCCTTTTGCTGCTATAACAGCCTCCACTCTTCTGGGAAGGCTTTCCACTAGATGTTGGAACATTGCTGCGGGGACTTGCTTCCATTCAGCCACAAGAGCATTAGTGAGGTCAGGCACTGATGTGAGCGATTAGGCCTGGCTTGCAGTCGGCGTTCCGATTCATCCCAAAGGTGTTCGATGGGGTTGAGGTCAGGGCTCTGTGCAGGCCGGGCATTGTCATGCTGAAAGAGGAAAGGTCCGTCCCCAAACTGTTGCTACAAAGTTGGAAGCACAGAACCGTCTAGAATGTCATTGTATGCTGTAGCATTAAGATTTCCCTTCACTAGAACGAAGCGGCTTAGCCCAAACCATGAATAACAGCCCCAGACCATTATTCCTCCCCCACCAAACTTTACAGTGGGCACAAAATTCAATATCTCTCTAAGATAAATGAATGACTATACTTCCTCAAGGCAGGGTACTCATTTTGATGAAAACCCTACGATTTCTATAGCCACAATTTCTCTGGTAAAAACCTCAGTTTCCATAGCGAGTCTACACAGGAGACAAATTAAGCTACTCCGTTATAGACCGTCCAGTGGCTATTTGGCTCTTTCCAATGAGAGGGTGTTCTGTCATGGCTGTCCGTCTCAGTCCTCATCGCCTATCTCATTATGGCTGCCCTATGAATCTCTCTCCTGTTCTGCCTGACCTGCTAATGGTGGCGGGTATAAGAAAGAGAGCGTCACTTCAGGGACTGAATAGTCGGTACAGTGAGGTATCATTATTCTCAAAAGGGCGACCGAAGCTATTCACAGGCAATATTCCATCTCGGCTTGTTTGACAATGGAAGGGTATTTTGGCTGAACAGCATTTAGACCCATAGGGGCAAGAGCCATGCAGGTAATGTACAATAACGATGACTGTGGTTCGCTAAGGAGATGTTCGCAGGTGTTCAGTTCAACAATACAGACTGTATTGGAGCACAGTCGAAGGCCAGAGATGTATTCGGTGGTCCTACCTCTTAAACGCTCACCTTATTACCTTTAGTGCTACGGTTGTTGTTAACTCTTGCCCCAGGGAATGGCTGACACTATGAGAACAAGGCGTCACTGAAAGACCACTGACAGACATCTCATTTCATAATATATAGCGTCTATTTATTCTATAGAGCCCTGTGTGTTTACACCTTCCTTGGTAAAAGGACTCAGTCTACTCTAACTTATCTCCCCAGGACTTCACACACAGTGTCACGCTCAAGGGTCCATATTTTTTTTTGACAAGCTCTGGCGTGCTCGTGTGTCAGAGAGGGAGCACATCCGCTTGTAAACACACACACACACACAGGCACACAAACGCACGTCGAGCCATTGTGTTTGCATTATAGATCTGTGGTGGACAACAGCGGCTCCGGATACCTGCAGGTAATCATTGGGAAATATATTTGAAGCGATACAGCCAAGCACCGATTGATTGTCTTCAACCTGTCTGTCTGTCTGTCTGTCTGTCTAACTGTCTGGTGCTCTCAGGAAGTCAAAGCAGACAGTCTTTCTGTGACGCAGTGCCTCAACAATAACAATAATAATAACAATACCTAGCTACTTATCATTCTTAGAAAATGCAGCAGGCAAGAAGAACAGACAGACACTGAAGTTACCACCAGGGAGTCCAGGATGAGGGCGTTTGCATTCACTCTACCTACATATTCTGTCCCTATGCTGAACCTCAACATCAGAGGAGGCTGGTGGGAGAAGCTATAGGAGGACGGGATCATTGTTCCATCTATTCCATTCCAGCCATTACAATGAGCCCGTCCTCCTATAGCTCCTCCCACCAGCCTCCTCTGGTCAACATACATTAGCAGACGTGTGGGTATAAAATAGACATTCTGAGTGGGTGAAGTACTCTTCCTTTCCTCTAGGTTTGACAACCCTACTCTAATTCTGTGTCTGTCTATACAACATTATACACAGGGTAATACTATATAAGTAACTGTCCATAGACTAAACAAACATTTAAAACGCATTAGGAGCTGAATGTTGTTTATCCCGTCTGTGGATCTTTGATAAATGAGCGTTCTTCGACAGCCTTCTGCGTCTTAATGTCAAATTAATGTGTTGTTTTTGTGCCTATTACCTTGGTGACACACAATGGATGGGAACTAATTACATTCCTGGAAAAAGAGGGAAATAAATAAAGGTTTTTCTCTTTATTCAATTTGCATTGAATGGAGTTAATGTTATTTATTTCATCTCAGGGCCTCCCTCAGTAAGGAGAATACAGACTAGATCAGAGAATAAGAGCACGTTGTTCCGGTGATTGTCTCAGAGCTGAAGAGGAGGTGTCTCAGAGCTGTGTCTCAGAGCTGTGTCTCAGAGCTGTGTCTCAGAGCTGTGTCTCAGAGCTGTCTCTCAGAGCTGTGTCTCAGAGCTGTCTCTCAGAGCTGTGTCTCAGAGCTGTTTCTCAGAGCTGTCTCAGAGCTGTGTCTCAGAGCTGTGTTTCAGAGCTGTTTCTCAGAGCTGTCTCAGAGCTGTGTCTCAGAGCTGTGTCTCAGAGCTGTCTCTCAGAGCTGTGTCTCAGAGCTGTGTCTCAGAGCTGTGTCTCAGAGCTGTGTCTCAGAGCTGAAGAGGAGGTGTCTCAGAGCTGTGTCTCAGAGCTGTGTCTCAGAGTTGTGTCTCAGAGCTGTGTCTCAGAGCTGTGTCTCAGAGCTGAAGAGGAGCTGTCTCAGAGCTGTGTCTCAGAGCTGTGTCTCAGAGCTGTCTCTCAGAGCTGTGTCTCAGAGCTGTGTCTCAGAGCTGTGTCTCAGAGCTGTGTCTCAGAGCTGAAGAGGAGGTGTCTCAGAGCTGTGTCTCAGAGCTGTGTCTCAGAGTTGTGTCTCAGAGCTGTGTCTCAGAGCTGTGTCTCAGAGCTGAAGAGGAGGTGTCTCAGAGCTGTGTCTCAGAGCTGTGTCTCAGAGCTGTCTCTCAGAGCTGTGTCCTAGAGCTGTGTCTCAGAGCTGTGTCTCAGAGCTGAAGAGGAGGTGTCTCAGAGCTGTGTCTCAGAGCTGTGTCTCAGAGCTGTCTCTCAGAGCTGTGTCTCAGAGCTGTCTCTCAGAGCTGTGTCTCAGAGCTGTGTCTCAGAGCTGTGTCCCAGAGCTGAAGAGGAGATGTCTCAGAGCTGTCTCTCAGAGCTGTGTCTCAGAGCTGTGTTTCAGAGCTGAAGAGGAGATGTCTCAGAGCTGTGTCTCAGAACTGTGTCTCAGAGCTGTATCTCAGAGCTGTGTCTCAGAGCTGAAGAGGAGATGTCTCAGAGCTGTGTCTCAGAACTGTGTCTCAGAGCTGTGTCTCAGAGCTGTGTCTCAGAGCTGTGTCTCAGAGCTGTCTCTCAGAGCTGTGTCTCAGAGCTGTGTCTCAGAGCTGTGTCTCAGAGCTCTCTCTCAGAGCTGTGTCTCAGAGCTGAAGAGGAGGTGTCTCAGAGCTGTGTCTCAGAGCTGAAGAGGAGGTGTCTCAGAGCTGTGTCTCAGAGCTGTGTCTCAGAGCTGTCTCTCAGAGCTGTGTTTCAGAGCTGAAGAGGAGGTGTCTCAGAGCTGTGTCTCAGAGCTGTGTCTCAGAGCTGTGTCTCAGAACTGTGTCTCAGGGCTGTGTCTCAGAGCTGAAGAGGAGGTGTCTCAGAGCTGTGTCTCAGAGCTGTGTCTCAGAACTGTGTCTCAGAGCTGTGTCTCAGAGCTGAAGAGGAGGTGTCTCAAAGCTGTGTCTCAGAGCTGTGTCTCAGAGCTGTGTCTCAGAGCTGTCTCTCAGAGCTGTGTCTCAGAGCTGTGTCTCAGAACTGTGTCTCAGAGCTGAAGAGGAGGTGTCTCAGAGCTGTGTCTCAGAGCTGTGTCTCAGAGCTGAAGAGGAGGTGTCTCAGAGCTGTGTATCAGAGCTGTTTCTCAGAGCTGAAGAGGAGGTGTCTCAGAGCTGTGTCTCAAGGGGATTGTTGTGTTTTCCTTACCTGTACATGGTCCCTTCTACAGTATACCTTGAGTCTGTTTCCTTCTGAGATGAAATCCAGGGTGGAACATTGCGGAGAATACAGACTGGTTACTGAAAAAAAAAAACTTTTTTTAGATTCTTTCTAAACGGTGACTTTTCAAGGATTTGGCGTGAAAGTTTTCCTTACCTGGAATTCTTCATAAATACTTTGTCAATTTCCTTCTGAGATCAAATCAATTCATGGTGGAATTGAAATAAATTCTGTTGGAGTTCATTATTACCTTTCAATTATTGTCTGATTGAAGTAGGAGCGCATATGATTAGGAGAATGAACTCACAGGCCAATCAACCCCTTCAATCAATCAAGTCTATGGGGAGAACCAGAGACGAGACTGCTGGACTGAACTAGGCCCGTTCTCCCAAAAGCATCCTAAGGCTAAGTTCATCATTAGAACCTTCGAGCTCAATGTTTCTAACCACGAACTTAGCCTTAAGATGCTTTTTTGGGAAACAGGACGCTAGACTTGAACACTGCTCCTGATCTTTATGCTGTATGAAAGACAATCTGAGGAAGATTTAACCACGCAAGCATGAAACATGTGACTGGAAATGTTGGAAAGAGACTCGGGGTGAAGGAGCGCACAGTTCCATTCACACCACAGACAGGCAAAGAGTAGGAGGTGCGCATGTGTGTGTGTGCAATGCATGTGGTGGTAGCAGTGAATGTGTGGGAATGCGTTAAGTCTGCCATCCTCTTGGTGTCTTGGCAGGCACAACGCACCGCGCCATGTGCAGCCAAGCCAGGACGTCTCTGTGTCTCCGTATCAGTGTCTCATTTAATACAGTCCAGATGTATGTGATGTATTAAGCCCTGACAGAAGCCCTGGTCTCTGTCATTGGCTGACACCCATGCATGATGTTTCCTGTCTCCACAACAGTAGGCCACTGGGGTGGATGTAGTGCACTTGTAGGCCAGGAAACGTGGGTGTTCATTCTCTCGCTCGCTCTCTCTCTCTCTCTCTCTCTCTCTCTCTTTCTTTGTTTCTATCCCGGCCTCAGAAGAATCCTCTTCTCATTCAGTGAGAATGTAAGAACCGTCTCAGGCACCAGAACCCTGCCAACAGTCTGCCCGGTCCGCCCCAGCCGCCTCCAATCCCAATCCCTCTCCAATCCACCAATGCCAACACTCATTATCCAAAGCGCTGTTGCTCGCTCAGCCAGTGGAGGATAGAGATCCACAATCCTCAGCTTTTCCTTGTTCTTTGAGCTTTTCCCAGCGTGTCTTCATTAACTGTTGAGCAAACTGATGCTACATCAACGTAGCCCTATACAGGGAATTACGTTTTTCCACAAGTATGGGAGATTGTTCTCTCTTGAGAGAGGAGTCGATTTCCATCATGTCATGTTTGCTTTATTTGCAATGTACCAGCATTCATGTTCTCGTTTGAGGTTTCTACCCGAGAGAGGAGGTTCGTTCTTGGAGGCAGACAGACATCCAGCACAGAACATAGAGTCCAGCTCCCCTCTCTCTCTCTCTCTCTCTCTCTCTTTTTTTCCCCCACATCTCGTGTTGAGGCCCTTAGATCTGAGCTGTCAAGCGGCCATTATCATGCATGTCATTGTACATGGCCTGGAGGCACTGTCGTTATCATAAATCATGTGGTCTTCTTCTTCGTTGGTTTGGCGTCCTGCCGCTGACCAGCGTTTCTTTAATTATACATTCTAAAAGCATACTAGGAGATCCAGGCAGCTTCATAGCATAGGTGTGTTTACATACTCATATTAAAAGAGCTGCTGCGCCTTGTAGAGTTTGCTAGGCTTGCTAAGGATACAGCTGACACAGTTGCTCTCAGCGACAGGATTCATAGGAAGTGGTGGCTTCTTTGCCTGACTCAATGTAAATGAATGTCAATCTTTGAATAACTTAATGTAAATGATGCAGTACAGTGGTTTCTCTAACTGCAGCCCACAACAGCGGCGCAAGTCTTGGGCAGGAGTAGCCAATTTGTGTTAAGACGGTTAAGGGCAGTTTCTCTGCCTACCTCAATGTACTGTCCACCACGCCCCTGTTCTGGTCTGTGAAGCCCATTGTATTGGATCTAGTCCTAACACGTTAGAACAGTCTGCCCTGCCTGTCTATGTCCTGTCTTTCTAGGTCTGCCCTGTCTGTCTATGTCCTGTCTTTCTAGGTCTGTCCTGACTGTCTATGTCCTTTCTTTCTATCTGTGCAACGCAGACGATGCACAACTTTACATTTCTGTGTCACCAGAGGATTTTAGATCCACAGATAAATTATTACACTGTATTAGGGATTGAAATACTTGGATGGCTGACAACTTCCTCCAGCTAAATCAGTACAAGACTGAGGTACTTATTATTGGAGCCACAGCACAGAGAGAGAATCTGGATAAAAAAACCCAGGTGTCATTTTAGATTCTGAACTCAATTTCGAATCACACATTAGGAATGTGACCAAAATAGGTTTCTACCACATGAGGAACATTGCCAGGGTGCGGTTGTTTCTATATCAGGCTGATACAGAGAGACTCATCCATGCTTTTATTACCAGCAGGCTTGACTACTGTAATGCTCTCCTGTCTGGTCTACTCAAGAAAGCCATTGGTCAACTGCAAAACATACAGAATGCTACAGCATGGGTACTGACAAAGACCAGATGGAGAGAACACATTACACCGAGTTTAAGGTCTCTGCACTGGCTGCCTGTGAGTTTTAGAATTAATTTGACGATTCTTCTATTGGTTTTTAAATCAATCCACGATTGTGCACCCCAATACATGTCAGACACGCTTTTAAGTTATGTACCCAGTAGGTCCCTCAGGTCCTCTGGCACTGGCCTTTTAACTACCCCAAAGCCTAGGACCAAGAGGCATGGAGAGGCAGCCTTTAGTTATTATGCCCCCAGCCTCTGGAATAGCCTGCCAGAGAACCTGAGGGAGGCCGAAACTGTGGATATATTTAAAAGAGGTCTTAAAACACAGCTTTTCAGCTTTGTTTTTCCTTAGGGTGCTTTTTAGTCTTTTGGTTCTAAATTGTTATTCTTTGGTTTTTTATCCTCTTATGTTTCTTGTGTAGTAAACATTTCAGTTTTCTTTTCATTGTTTATTTGTTTTTTCCTGTGAAGTGCATTGTGTTGTCTGAAATGTGTTATATAAATAAAGCTTGATTTGGTTTTATTCGATATCTCTGCCCTACCTGTCTATATCCTGTCTTTCTAACTCTAGTCTTGCCATGTTATGACAGTCTGCCCTGCCTGTCTATGTGCTGTCTTCCTATCTCTGCCCTGCCTGTCTATGTCCTGACTTTCTATCTCTGCCCTACATGTCTATGTCCTGTCTTTCTATCTCTGCCCTACCTGTCTATGTGCTGTCTTTCTATCTCTCCCTTTGAAGTTCACAAGCTTTCCTTTCAACCCTCTTGATGTACTCGTCATTAATAGCCGAAACTCCCTCCATCTGCTTTCACTCAAGGTGTACGCCCTAAATGGCACCCTATTCCCTATATAGTGCAATACTTTTGACCAGATGTCTACGGGCCCTGGTCAAAAGTAGTGCACTATATAGGGAAAAGGATGCTATTTGGGACGCAAGCCAGGGATCTCAGCTCATAATAATGACTCGTTGATCAAATCCCTGAGGTACCAAGTATGATATTAATACGCTAGCTTTCAACACTGCAGTCGCGAATAAAAGCGCCCTAGTCTTTTTCATTAGCGGCCAATTACAAAATCCTGTCAGAAAGTAGAAAGGATCCCCTTATTCACCCATCACACACACACACTTATTCACCTCAAATTAATTAATTGAGACTGCTGAAGAGGTGAAACTCATATAGCCCCCAAGAATGAGCAGGAAAGCGAGACAAGAGTTTAAAAAAAATATATTCTCCATATAAAAGAAATATGAGCATCACAAATGCAGGAGAAATGTCTACACTAATTATAGTGTCATACCTCATATGTATTGGTGAGCTGTTTGTTTTCAGTTTGGAGAGGAAAACCTCAAAATCAATAGTTACCACACGGTCCAGTATCTATACTGAACAAAAGTATTTAAACGCAACATGCACCAATTTCAAAGATTTTGCTGAGTTACAGTTCATATATGGAAATCAGTCAATTGAAATCAATTCATTCATTCATTGTCAGATGAGCCACAGTGTCTCCTGACCCCTCCTGTCTCAGCCTCCAGTATTTATGCTGCAGTAGTTTATGTGTCGGGGGGCTAGGGTCAGTCTGTTATATCTGGGGTACTTCTCCTGTCTTATCCGGTGTCCTGTGTGAATTTAAGTATGCTCTCTCTAATTCTCGCTTTCTCTCTTTCTTTCTTTCTCTCTCTCGGAGGACCTGAGCCCTAGGACCATGCCTCAGAACTACCTGACATGATGACTCCTTGCTGTCCCCAGTCCACCTGGCCGTGCTGCTGCTCCAGTTTCAACTGTTCTGCCTGCGGCTATGGAACCCTGACCTGTTCACCGGACGTGCTACCTGTCTCAGACCTGCTGTTTTCAACTCTCTAGAGACAGCAGGAGCGGTAGAGATACTCTTGAGGTGCTGACTTGTTGCACCCTCGACAACTGTGATTATTATTATTTGACCCTGCTGGTCATCTATGAACATTTGAACATCTTGGCCATGTTTTGTTATAATCTCCACCCGGCACAGCCAGAAGAGGACTGGCCACCCATCATAGCCTGGTTTCTCTCTCTGTTTCTTCCTAGGTTTTGGCCTTTCGAGGGAGTTTTTCCTAGCCACCGTGCTTCTACACCTGCATTGCTTGCTGTTTGGGGTTTTAGGCTGGGTTTCTGTACAGCACTTTGAGATATCAGCTGATGTAAGAAGGGCTATATAAATACATTTGATTTGATTTGATTAGGCCCTAATCTATGGACTTCACATGACTGGGCAGGGGTGCAGCCATTGGTGGCTCTGAGAGGGCATAGGCCCACCCACTTGGGAGCCAGGTCCACCCACTGTAGAGCCAGGCCCAGCTAATCAGAATGAGTTTTTCTCCACAAAAAGGTTTTATTACAGACAGAAACTCTTCAGCACCCCTTCTTCCTGCCCTCTGACAATCCCGCAAGTGAAGAATGTTGAGGTCCTGGGCTGGCGTGGTGACACCTGGTCTGCGGTTGTGAGGCCTGTTGGATGTACTGCAAAATTCTCTAAAACTACATTGGAGGCGGCTTATGGTAGAGAAATTAACATTAAATTATCTGGAAACAGCTCTGGTGGACATTCCTGCAGTCATCATGCCAATTGCACGCTCCCTTAAAACTTGAGACATCTGTGGCATTGTGTTGCAAAACGACACATTTTAGAATGGCCTTTTATTGTCCCCAGCACAAGGTGCACCTGTGTAATGATCATGCTGTTTAATCAGCTTGTTTATATGCCACACCTGTCAGGTGGATGGATTATCTTGGCAAAGGAGAAAATGCTCACTAACAAGGATACAAATTTGTGCACAAAATTTGAGAGAAATACACTTTTGTGTGTATGGAAGATGTCTGGGATATTTTCTTTCAGCTCATGAAACCAACACTTCACATGTTGAGTTTTTATTTTTGTTTCAGTATAGCAGTCAGACAGCATTTTGCATGTAAGAAACCTCATTACCCTATTGGACTGGGACTATAATGAAAAGGTGCTAATGAGGGGTTATGAAAAGGTCAAACTAATCTATTCTCTTGATAAACCTCTGCTTCTGACCTCTGACCTTTCCCATCAGCCCTGAGATAACACACCATTGGTCACAATGTATAGTTAATGCCGTGATGACATTGCCTGGTGAGCATTTTTGCTATACCCGCAATAACATCTGCCTAATATGTGTATGTGACCAATACAATTTGATTTGACTCACCCTGAATTTTATTCCGCTGCTCTATTGATCTCTACATACATTCAGTCTGAATTTGCCATCCTAGAAGTTGTTTGTGTGACTTCAAAATAAGGGGACATTGCACAAAACAAATGAATCAGTGATTGGATCATCTCTAATCAATCAACAGTGGTGTAAAGTACTTAAGTAGTACTTTAAAGTATTTTTACTTAAGTAGGTTTTTAGGGTATCTGTACTTCACTTTATTATTTATATTTTTGCCAACTTTTACTTCACTACATTCTGAAAGAAAATGATGTACTTTTTACTGCATGCATTTTCCCCAAAACACCCCAAAGTACATTTTGACAGGAAAAAGGTCCAATTCACACCCTTAACAAGGGAACATCCCTGGTCATCCCTACTGTCTCCTATCTGGCAGATTCATTAAACACAAATGCTACGTTTGTAAATGTATTGGTATTTATTTATTTCACCTTTATTTAACCAGGTAGGCAAGTTGAGAACAAGTTCTCATTTACAATTGCGACCTGGCCAAGATAAAGCAAAGCAGTTCGACACATACAACAACACAAAGTTACACATGGAGTAAAACAAACATACAGTCAATAATACAGTAGAAAAATAAGTATATATACAATGTGAGCAAATGAGGTGAGATAAGGGAGGTGAAGGCAAAAAAAGGGCCATGGTGGCGAAGTAAATACAATATAGCAAGTAAAACACTGGAATAGTAGATTTGTAGTAGAAGAAAGTGCAAGTAGAAATATAAATAATGGGGTGCAAAGGGGCAAAATACATAAATACAGTAGGGGAAGAGGTAGTTGTTTGGGCTAAATGTAGTCCCGTGTGGCTCAGTTGGTAGAGCATGGTGTTTGCAACGCCAGGGTTGTGGGTTCGATTCCCACGGGGGACCAGTACGGAAGAAAAATAAAATGTATGAAATGTATGCATTCACTACTGTAAGTCGCTCTGGATAAGAGTGTCTGCTAAATTACTAAAATGAAAATGTAAATTGTAGATGGGCTATGTACAGGTGCTGTGAGCTGGTGCTTAAAGCTAGTGAGGGAGATAAGCGTTTCCAGTTTCAGAGATTTTTGTAGTTCGTTCCAGTCATTGGCAGCAGAGAACTGGAAGGAGAGGCGGCCAAAGGAGGAATTGGCATTGGGGGTGACCAGAGAGATATACCTGCTGGAGCGCGTGCTACAGGTGGGTGCTGCTATGGTGACCAGCGAGCTGAGATAAGGGGAGATTTTACCAAGCAGGGTCTTGTAGATGACCTGGAGGCAGTGGGTTTGGCGATGAGTATGAAGCGAGGGCCAGCCAACGAGAGCATACAGGTCGCAGTGGTGGGTAGTATATGGGGCTTTGGTGACAAAACAGATGGCACTGTGATAGACTGCATCCAATTTATTGAGTAGGGTATTGGAGGCTATTTTGTAAATGACATCGCCGAAGTCGAGGATCGGTAGGATGGTCAGTTTTACGAGGGTATGTTTGGCAGCATGAGTGAAGGATGCTTTGTTGCGAAATAGGAAGCCAATTCTAGATTTGGATTGGAGATGTTTGATGTGAGTCTGGAAGGAGAGTTTACAGTCTAACCAGACACCTAGGTATTTGTAGCTGTCCACGTATTCTAAGTCAGTACCGTCCAGAGTAGTGATGCTGGACGGGCGGGCAGGTGCAGGCAGCGATCGGTTGAAGAGCATGCATTTAGTTTTACTTGTATTTAAGAGCAGTTGGAGGCCACGGAAGGAGAGTTGTATGGCATTGAAGCTCGTCTGGAGGGTAGTTAACACAGTGTCCAAACAAGGGCCAGAAGTATACAGAATGGTGTGTAAATGATGTCTGAGTGTTGGAGTGTACACCTGGCTATCCGTCAATACAAAAAAGATAAAATTGGGCCGTCTGGTTTGCTTAATATAAGGAATATTAAATGATTTATACTTTTACTTTTGATACTTAAGTACATTTTAGCTATTACATTTACTTTTGATACTTAAGTATATTTTAAACCAAATACCTTTAGACTTTTACTCAAGTAGTATTTTACTGGGTGACTTTCACTTTTACTTGAGTCATTTTCTATTAAGGTATCTTTACTTTTACTCAAGTATGACAATTGAGTACTTTTTCCACCACTGCCAATCAGAGTATCAAAGTTGATAACATCATCATGTAGGCTGGCTCTGATCCAATCCATTGGTTTCTGGGACCAATCAGAACGGTCAGAATGTGTTCGCATTCTAGAAATCGTATGGCAGGGAGGCAAATCCAGACGCATCGTGGAGAAGAAATGTCAGTTTGGCCAGAGCCATGTGGATGGGTATTCAGACAAGTGATGTCACAACCCGCCATAAAAGTTCATTAAAACTTAAATAACGGAGTGACATCATAACTCGTGCTCTTGAAACCGTGGCTACACTTGTAGAAAAAAAAGTGCTATCTAGAACATAAAATGGGTCTTCGACTGTTCTCGTAGGAGAACTCTTTGGTTCCAGGAAGAACCCTTTCCACAGAGGGTTCTACTTAGAACCAAAAAGGGTTCTCCTATGGGGACAGCTAAAGAACCCTTGGAACCCTTTTTTCTAAGAGTGTAAGATGGCAAGTGCCCCTGAGTAGTGGGCAAGTAAGAGTGTCATCCTAAACCAGACAGTAAAATATAACTACAGTACTATACTACTATACCAGGTTTGAGGTTGACCAGTCATTAGTATTCTCTTATTAAATACAAGTTAGAGAAAAACTGTTTCCCCCCAGGGTGAGGTATGCTGATGAACGTATATTAACATGGATGTCTTGGGAATCATCTAGCGATATGTTACAGATGGTGGATATAATTAGTGTCCTTGTATTGGAGGCACTTCTCCCTGTAATTGCTGAATGGCCTCTCTCTCTCTCTCTCTCTCTACCTCTCTCTCTCTCTCTACCTCTCCACCTCTCTACCTCTCTACCTCAGGCTTCTCCTGACTCTCTTTATTTCTCTCTCTCTCCCTTCCTGTCTCTCTGCTCGAGTCGTGAGCTGTGCTCCAGAAGGGTTTGTTCTGCCCTAGCTGTGCCTGTGGCGCTCGCCTCTTCAGGACCTGTCAGTAGCATTGTTTCCCTGCCAAGGCATAGAGGGCAGAGACACACACACACACACACACACACACACACACACACACACACACACACACGCATAGACACGAACGCTTGCACGCGCGCAAGGTCACACCCTGTTCTTACAATTTTTAAGACAAGCATCGACCCAAGAGTAATATAGTGTACAGTACAAACCCACACAAACACTTACCAGTGCAGTCACGCACTCACCTACTGAAACACACACACACACACACACACACACTGCAGTGTGACCAGTCAGGTAGAGAATATTGAGTGAGTAATAAAAATTTAAGGGGGAGGAAAAATTAGATGACTCATTTCCTCTACGACACACACACACACACACACACACACACACACACACACCTCATGTGCTGATCAGCTGGCAAGTGTCTTCACTGACATTTTCATCCTCTCCCTGACCCAGTCTGTAACACCTTTTTAATCTCAATGGGTCTTACCTGGTTAAATAAAAAAATATGAATGTTTCAAGCAGACCATAGATTCTGTGAAGAACGCCAAGGTAACCGGTCTAAATGACTATCGCCACGTAGCACTCACATCTGTAGCCATGAAATGCTTTGAAAGACTGGTCATGGCTCACATCAACACCCTCATCCCAGACATCCTGGACCCACTCCAATTCACATACTGCCCCAACAGATCCACAGATGATGTTCTCTCTAAATGTATAGCTATAGAACTTTGAATGAATTCTATTGTGTCGTTTCTGTGTTTTCATGTTTAAAGTACCGTCTTGTTAAGCACATGACCAGATGAATTTCCCCCTGGTGGGATAATAAAGTTGATCTGAATCTATTGCACTACACACAGCCCTTTCCTACCTGGACAAAAGAACACCCACGTGAGAATACTGTTCATTGACTACAGCTCAGCGTTCAACACCATAGTGCCCTCCAAGCTCATCACCAAGCTAAGGACCCTGGGACCGAACACCTCCCTCTGCAACTGGATCCTAGACTTCCTGACGGGCCACCCCCAGGTGGTGAGGGTAGGCAACAACACATCCGCCACGCTGACCCTCAACACAGGGGCCCCTCAGGGGTGCGTGCTTAGTCCCCTCCTGTACTCCCTACTCACCCACGACATCATTAAGTTTGCTGACGACACGACGGTGGCAGGCCTAATCACTGATGACGAGGCAGCCTATAGGGAGGACAACTTCTCCCTCAACGTCAGCAAGAGAAAGGAGCTGAAGGTTCACATGGATGGGGCTGTAGAGAAGCAGGTTAAGAGCTTCAAGTTCCTTGGTGTTCACATCCCTAAGGATCTATCATGGTCCAAACACACCAACACTGTCGTGAAGAGGGCACTACAACACCTCTTCCCCCTCGGGAGGCTGAAAAGATTTGGCGTGGGCCCTCAGATCCTCCAAAAGTTCTACAGCTGCACCATTGAGAGCATCTTGACTGGCTGCATCACCGCTCGGTACGGCAACTGCTTGGCATCCGACCACCAATCAGTACAGAGGGTAGTGCCGATGGCCCAGTACATCACTGGGGCCGAGTTTCCTGCCATCCAGGACCTCTATACCAGGCGGTGTCAGAGGAAGGCCCTAAGAATTGTCAAATACTCCATCCACCCAAGTCTCTGCTACCACACGACAAGAGGTACCGATGAACCAAGTCTGGAACCAACAGCACCCTGAACAGCTTCTACTCCCAAGCCATAACACTGCTAACTAGTTAGTTAAATAGTTAACCAAATAGCTTCCTGGACTATCTGCATTGACCCTTTTTGCGCAAACTTTTTTTGACTCATCACAAACGCTGCTGCTGCTGTTTACTATCGTCACTTTATTCCTAGTTATATGTACATATCTACCTTAATTACCTCGTACCACTACACATCAACTCGGTACTGGTACCTTGTGTATGTAGTCAAGTTATTGTTACTCATTGTGTATTACTTTCTATTATTTCTCTCTGTATTGTTGGGAAGGGCCCGTAAGCAAGCATTTCACTGTTCGTCTACACCGGTTGTTTACTAAGCATGTGACGTATAACATTTGATTTGACCTTACTCAAACACACAAGGTTCTCTCATGGACAGGTGGTCCTCTATCCTCAGATGCTGTGACTATACATATCAGTGTGTGTGTGTGTGTGTGTGTGTGTGTGTGTGTGTTTGCCCTCCCTGTGGCAGTGTGTCCTCCTGGCATGTCCCCTGCCTCTCTCCGCCCACGCACGGTAGCGCTGTACAGATGGGCTCTGGCGTCGTGCGAGTGTGTATGCTCATTTCAAGTCCCCCACACTGAGAGAACACACACACACACCTCAGCTTGCTGTTCCACCTACCAGTTCTCAACTCCAAAGGTAAGTCAAACTAAACCAGGTGGGTGGACTTAACAGTCCAATAACTACTCAAATTAAATCAGTAAACATACTGCCGTGTCTGTGTTCCAAACCATTGGAGATACTCAAATGAATCAGTAAACATACTGTGTCTGTGGACCAAACCATTGGTGATAGACTAGAGGACATCTTGAGAGCATCTTAGTTCGACAGTCAAATTAGTTCATGCATCTCAGCCCTAGAGCTGTTATAGATGGGATTATTGGAAAGCAGGGCACCATAACCATGTGTTTGTGTGCGTGGGGGTATACCCTGGTAGCCTAGCTCCCATCCTAGCGCCAAACGTTACTGCACTTGAGGGTTTTTGGAAAATAGCACAGATGAATTGAGAAAGGCCTTTATTTCTCTCTCCATATGTATGCCAACCATTGTGCCCAGTTCTAGATATGCCAGAAGGCCAAGGTCATCCCTTGTGCGCCAATCAATCATGAATCCCAACAGATCAAATAGGCTATAAGCCAAGCTGGAGACCGACGGTTACTCTCCTGAGATTAGTGATGCCTGGCATGCCGCTGGGTATACTATCAGCCATGCCTGCCATGCCATACAAGTGAAGGGAAGGGAAGAGCACGACTGTGAATATGAATGTGTTGGAGCCTTCACATGCAATTGTTCTCAAAATCTAGGCCCTATTCATTAGGCACCAAACGGAAGAAAACGGACTGAAACAGGGAGGGATAACCTGAAGTTCTCCAATAAGAAACGCTTGGTTTAGTCTTCTGTTGCAAAGTATTTTGCTACCGTGCACCCTAATGAATACGACCCGCCTTGTGACTCGTCTCATTGTGCGGTGCTCTATCAGATGTGATGTGAACCTCCATCTTGTCTTTCCTGAACCCAGGTAGTCAGACACTCATTCTAAAAGGCCAATTAGAGAAATGACAAACCTACCTAGCATCACAATGGGGTTTTCAATATCTTGTTAGAGTGCAAACTTTGCCAGGGCAAAAAGAGGGGAAGGTCAGGACAGTCAAACACACACCTCTGGTTTCCCAGCAACAAGGGAGTGTTGGGTGGCGATTACCCTCATGTCAGCCTCAGTGTGTGTGTCATGTTCATTCACAACTAGTCTCCATAGGGCCACCCTAGGTGACAAGATGAACGACTAGCACGTCAGCTCCCAAAGGAATCAGGGCTATATGGTTCTCTATTTATTCCTGTCTAAAATGGCTCTGAGGAACTACATCATGTTCCCTTTATGGAGCTCTGCTAGTTAGCACTTTCCTCACTAAGGACAGACACCCAACCCCTGCTGGGGTCTCCTCTGCCTGGGTAAAATCAGTATAGCAGGGCCCGTTAGATGGAGGCTAGCTACGGAGCTGTGTAGCATAGCATTAGCCTAGCCTAGACCTAGCCAGTTTACAGGCCCTGGTTTTGAGCATCTCCTGGCACTAGTACACTACTGATAGAACTATTGCTGCAGGGCAGAATTACTGAACAAAGGGATGAGAGGGAGGAAAGAGGGAGGAGAGGGAGCAGGAATCCTCCTTCCTCCCCCTCCATCCCAACTCGTTTACATTAAACCCTTCATCTTTTCCCCCTCCTCCACCCTACAAACACAGACCTCATCTCCCCATCAAAACCCATCTATATTACTGTAAAACAGTAGCACCCCTCCCCCTTACCTTCCCACCAAACCTTTCCAGCCCCATCTCTCTTATTTTATCACCCCTAGCTGGGTCTAGCGATGCATCCCAAATGCACCCCATTCCCTGCAGAGACCCATGAGCCCTGGTCAAAAGTAGTGCACTATAAAGGGAATAGGGTGCTATTGATCTCTCCTGCTTATTTTACCACCCCTGGCTAGCACGCCAGGCTAGGTTTTGTGTGAGTGGATGGGAATAGGATACATCCATCAATGGGCACTGGCAGCAATGCATATATGCAGAGTGAATTACAAGGCAGAGAAATGAATCCTGCCTGGGAGGTAGGAGAAAGGAGTGGGGGGGGGGGGGTAGAAGGTAGATTAATAGCTAATAACTTGAAGGAATAGAGCCGATTCATCACGTCCCAAAATGAAGTGCTTTAAGAGTGGCTGTGGATCTACATCAGTCTTATAATGAAGCTACTGTATCTTTGCTATCCACTCAGAAACCTGTCAGCCGTAACTTCCATTGGTTGAAATGTACCTGCAGGGAGCATTTTCAGAATGACTTTCCGTTGCTTGTTACCTTTAACTATATATTCTGTCCGTAAAATGAGTGTATAACGTATGAAACTTGTTCCAGTGCTGTAGCCGGTCTTATAACTATAAATGGTGTCGTCTTGCCTTTCTAGGTATGAAACTTTGAAGGCCAAACATTACAAAAACTTTGAGATTCATATCAGGAAATATCACCAAATCGAACTAAATCGTACTCAGGCATATGAGTACACCTATTTTTACCCCTGTACCCAAATCATCCCATTCTTAAAAAAAGAAATCCAACTACAACCAGTCTGTATGCATCACAACGACTGCAGTCTCAGATGGAATAGGCACGAAAGGATAAACTTGTCGACAAGAGGGGATACTTTACCTACAGTCTTCATGCCTTTATAGGCCGTCATCGTAAAATAGGAATTTGTTCTTAACTGACTTTTTAGAGAGCCTTTAATACTGCAGCCTGAACAAGAAAAGGAGATAACACCAGCCAACATGCAGATGAGAAACCACAGCCTTAAACTGGAAGTTGTCTGACTATACCAACCACTCTGGACTTCAACAGCGCAGATGTACATAGTGGAACACAGTGAAGTTGACACTTCAGTTGAGAGGAGGTAGTCGATATTCCCACAGGAATACATTCGTTTTACGTGTTAACACGTTCTAATGCGGAGGTCAAGTGTTGTATAGCAAAACTGGATCCAGAATGAAGCTAGTGATATGGGTGGGGTTAGGCGCTTATGTAGTCACGGTAAATTAAATACTACGGAAATGAGACTTCCAACACCACGAGGAACACCGGCGTGTAGAAGAACCAAGCACCAGCACACTACTTAACCGTGACTCCAGGTCCGTGAACCTCATTTGTTCAACACGCTAGTAATCTCAAACATGTTATCGTGGTTACCGGTTTCATTTGCGATGCGAATGTGTGTGTGCTGAAACGTGCGCCACAGACAAAAGTATTTGAAAGTATTCCCCTCAGTAATGTAATAAACCGAAGAGGCTTTATTGAACACATAACACAGTGAAAAACAGACAACTGAAATGCTTGAAATGAAAAAAAAACGCACATTTTATTGCACTTAAGTTATAAGAAAATAAAAATTCTAAGTTGAATCAAACAAATACACAATCCCTTTCACGTTTTTTTTTCTCTGTCTGTTTTCTTTTTGCCAGGCAGTCACATGAATGAACTGAAAAAATAAAAACACCTGCGGCATCTGATTTCTCAAACCAGATCATAAATTAAAACAGATTCAAAATAAAACGAGAGAGGAGAAAGAACAAGATTTTTTTTTTTTTTTTAATATACAGTGTTAAACCACTTTCACAGTTCTGCTTGAGTTGTGTGTGTGACTCCTTTCCTGGGAGATTGAGTTTAACTAATCGTTTTGGCTACAATGTTCTGTTCACTTGAAGCCAGGTTGCCTGTAGGTACTTTTTCCATTCACAAACCATTAGAATGCTAACTGCTAAGCGAGCTAGCTAGCGCTTAACAGTTTGACTGTAACGTGTAATATGTCATATTCATAACACCAAGACTGTCCTGCTTTCTACTGTACTTGTTGTCAGTTTCAGCCCATTCATCAATGTTGCTTCAAACATTTGAATGGAAACAAATCACATATGGATGGACAGTTCTTTCATTCACTCATAAAAAAAAATAAAAAAAATTGCCATTTTCTTTTTTCTCTTTGCCAGTCCACACAGCATCTAGACAGTTCCCCACAGAACAGGCTGAAAGAGCTTTGTCCCAAGGAATGTGTTAACAATTTGCCCAGCGTTTGCACGCACACGCACACGCACACACACTACACCCTATCGTTTCCTCTATGCAGGCAAACCTGTCTTTGTCCAACACTCTCTCCTCAGCCTCGCTGAGGCATGTTTGGCTCAAGTTTCAGTGGCAGAAACAAAACAACAAAACCACGGTTGTCATTGAAATGTTTCTCTCTCTCTCCCTCTCTCGCTCTCTCTTTTGTGTGTCGTCTGTTTAAAACATTAGAAGAGTCCATTTTGGAATTTAGTCTGGGACTAAAACGTCACAGCGAATAAAAGTTCCATCTTTATTTCAGTTTTATCTAGCAGCATAAATACAGTTTACCCACTGGGAAAACAGTACTGGGAGGGAGGACGCCATTCCACACGAAGAGCTCCGAGAACCCCAACCTCCCCCCCCCCCCCCCACGTAAGAACAAGCATTGAGGAACCAACCCAGCCAGACTCATTGAAAAACAAAGGACAGCATAATGTCTAAATCTGGAGACTTAACATCTCCAGACTTCAGCTATGAAGAAGAAGAAAAGAAAAATGTAAAGAACAACCCAAAACAGAAAATAAAACATGGTGAGATAACAAAAGCAAAGAAGTGAGTGGAACAGGTTAATACTGGGACTTGTTGCTGTTGGCAACAATAGGCAACCAAAAAAACAAACAAAAATCCTTGTCTTTGAACTGATTGAAAGAACATAGCTACAAAAGGAACGCAAATTCACAGTTGTATGTGTGCTCCTATGTGTTTTTTTAAAGAAATCAAACCCTGGAACTAAAAGACTGAAGAACAATAAGAATGGAACAAACAGAGAACAGGATATAGGGCCTGATGTTATAGGCTCATACCTGGTTTGGGGACCAATCAGATTCTTGGCATGTCGTTTCTCTCATTCTCTCCCCAACGACAAGAACCTCCTTACTTAGCTAATATTGTGTGTTCTCATAAAAACCTTTTCCCAATTCACTTAATTTCCTCAAATGAGAATTTGTTTCCCTGTGTCTTTGCCTTGTGTACTGTATACAGTGTTGTTTTTCTATTAAATAGTCGGTTGGCGCTTTATGTGGGGGATAAAAAATTATATATCTTTATACATCTGAACAAATGCTTGCGTCAGGCTTGAGTGAACAAGTCTCTGTTTTTTTTGCGAAGAAGCTGCCTCTATAGCCGCAGAGTTATTTCTTCAAGAGTTCCTGTCTTTCTTCTCTTCCTCCTTTATTGGACCAGTCTGTTCCTCCCCCTCTTCTTCCTAGCCTACCGCAGAGGTACGGGCGAGCCACACCCCTGTTCCAAGCCACACCCATTTCCACCCCACCCCCTCTGATTCGGACTCCACCCCCTTAAGATGGGAGGGGTAACAAGGACGGGTGCTGGCCGGTGAGGTTGGCGACTGTGGCTTTGTCAGAAACGGCCACCGATGGGGGAGGGGAGAGGTAAGGGGGGAGGGGAGAGGTAAGGAGGGGGAGGGGCGGTGGTAATGTTGAAGGTAGGGTGGGGCTGTTTCTGAGTGTGGGAGTGAAGAGTTTAGGGCACGTTCACCCTCGATGTTGAGCCATCTCATCCTCGTCTCCCTTTAACCCTCCTCCCCTCTCCTCACTTTTCCCCGTCTCGACCATTTCTCCTCTCACTTCATGTCCACGTCAAAGTCTAGCACCAGTAGTTTTGTCTCCTCGGTGCCGTTGCGGCTTCCCACAGCACACACCAGCTTGGTGTTGGAGGCGCGGATGCGCCACACCACCCCGCCGCTGCCGCCGCTCTCCAGCGTCACCAGGTTGCGGATGAACTCGCCTGTCTTCAGGTCCCACAGCTTCACCGTGCCGTCGTCCGAGCTGGTGATGACAAAGTTCTTGTTGAACTGCAGGCACGTCACGGCGCTCTGGTGCTTGTGGGGACCTGGTGGTGGAGAGAGAGAGAGGAGGGGGAGAAGAGGGAGTGAATGTGTGAGATAAATAGCTAGTTTCTCATTTTCACTGTAGCGTCCCTTTAACGTCTACTTCCCCAGAGTCCGATGAACTCACAGATACCATTTTTGTGTCTCTGAAGCTGCTAACTAGCGTTAGCGCAATTAATTGGGCCGCGTTGACAAAATCCCGTAATATCCCTTCAAGAATGATGAGAGAGGCAGAGAGTTAGACGGACTCAATAAGTGAGGGGAAAAAAAGGAAACCAATAAAGAGAGAAAGGCTTGATAGAAAGAGATCATTGGTTGTGAGGTCAATGGTGGAAGAACGGGTAAACCTGGTAGAGATGGTAAACACTATACTGTTTATTTCTGGAGAGTGTTAAGGCAGGGAAATAAGGCACCCTGCCTTGTCCTCGTCTGCCATGGAAAATCCTGGGCTAGTAGAGGAGAGGAGCCCAGGGCATAGAGCTGTCACCATCTCCAGCTGCTGACTACAGACTACAGCCTGCTGGCACTACAGCGGTGTGTGTGTGGTGTGTGTGTGGCAGGAACACCCATTCGGTGTGCAGATTGTGGTGTCTGTGGCTGTTGCCTCCTCTTTCGATGAGATGCCCCTGTAGGTGTGTGACTGTGTGTGTGTGTGTGACTGACTAATATTCCCTTAGGATATGCAGATGATAAATCCCCCACATTTGATCTAGTTTACACTATTAAAACAAACACAGAATCACAGTTTCAAAGATGTGGCTGACAACATTAAAATACCTTCGAGCAGTTATTCCACAAAACCCTAAACAGTGAATACTAATCAGGATGAAATCTCTAATATGATGAACTACAGTCCACAATGAACAATGAAAAGTGCTCATTATGAATGCAAAATCATTCATTGTATGAAGTACACTAGGAATTGTGTTCATTAGCCTACCAACAGATCTCATTTGAACAGTGATCCAGTGGCAGCCAGCAGTGTAAACCCTCATCCTATCCCTTCGTCTGTCTCTAGTGTTTTCAAAAGGGCTAGACATTTTGCACTGCGCCTTTCTCGCAAAGATTTAACAATGTACCCAGCCAACCCCCACATATCTCTCTCCCCCTCCCCCTCTCCATTTCCACAACAAAGCAGCTGGCTACATCGTTACCTATCCTCTCAGCTTAAGTACCTCATCTGTGGCTGCCAAAGAGTTGCCTGTCAGGCTTTTGTCTTATCTAAATGCCCTAATGAACGAATGGCAGGAATTGCCCATTGACCCAATTACATGAGCTACATAATCCCTGCAACCCATCCCCTCCATGCCCCCTTAGCCGAGCGTCACGCCCCCTTGTCATGCCCTCATTGGCCAGACTCCCCGACAAGACAGGACCTGGGCCAGGCTCCCCGACAAGACTGGACACCATCCACCTTTCTTCATCCCTCCTCATCCTCCTATCAATTTAATTCCATTTCAATTTAAGGGGCTTTATTGGCATGGGAAACATATGTTACATTGCCAAAGCAAGTGAAATAGATAAAATTAACACTCACAAAAGTTCCAAAAGAATAAAGACATTTGAAATGTCATGTCTATATACAGTGTTGTAATGATGTGCAAATAGTTAAACTACAAAAGTGAAAATAAATAAATACAGGTTGTATTTGTTCTTCACTGGTTGCCCTTTTCTTGTAGCAACACGTCACAAATCTTGCTGTTGTGATTACACACAGTAGTATTTCACCCAATAGATATGGGAGTTTATCAAAATTGGGTTTGTTTTCGAATTCTTTGTGGGTCTGTGTAATCTGAGGGAAATGTCACTCTAATATGGTCAGACATTTGGCAGGAGGTTAGGAAGTGCAGCTCAGTTTCCACCTCATTTTGTGGCCAGGTCTGCCTTCAGTGGCCTTTCTCAATAGCAAGGCTATGCTCACTGAGTCTGTACATTGTCAAATATTTCCTTAAGTTTGGGTCAGTCACAGTGGTCAGGTATTCTCCCACTGGGTAGTCTCTCGTTTAGGGCCAAATACAATTCTAGTCCGCGCTGTTCTTTTGTAAATTCTTTCCAATGTGTCGAGTAATTATCTTTTGGTTTTCTCAGGATTTGGTTGGGTCTGATTGTGTTGCTGTCCTGGAGCTCTGAGGGGTCTGTTTGTGTTTGTGAACAGAGCCCCAGGACCAGCTTGCTTAGGGGACTCTTCTCCAGGTTCATCTCTCTGTAGGTGATGGCTTTGTTATGGAAGGTTTGGGAATCGCTTCCTTTTAGGGAGTTGTAGATTTTAACAGCTCTTTTCTGGATTTTGATATTAGCTGTTATTGGCCTAATTCTGCTCTGCATGCATTATTTGATGTTTTACATTGTACACTGAGGATATTTTTGTAGAATTCTGCATGCAGTCTCAATTTGGTGTTTGTCCCATTTTGTGAATTATTGGTTGGTGAGCGGACCCCAGACCTCACAACCATAAAGGGCAATGGGTTCTATAACTGATTCAAGTGTTTTTTAGCTAGATCCTAATTGGTATGTTGAATTTTATGTTCCTTTTGATAGCATAGAATGCCCTTCTTGCCTTGTCTCTCATCCTCATGCAGGGCCATCACCCCTTCTTTCACCCCTCCTCTCACATCCTCCCCTCTTCTCTCTCATTGTAAATATCTATTTCCTTTGGGGACACGTGTGAGTTGTAGTTCCAAGGGAATCGTTGGGTTTGTAGTTCACTAATAAGGCCATTTGGGGGGAAATTAGCACTGGCAGAAAACAGTGCAGCTGCACAGTAAGGGTTTCTCCATTTCTCCCCATTCAAGGTAACAGTACTTAGTGCTAATGGCTGAGAGAGAGAACTGTTACACTAACATGCAGAGCCAGGGAAATGACCCCTATCTGGAGAGTGGAGAGTGGCTGGCTGGCCCACAATGTGTTGGCTCTGTTTGGCCATGCACAGCCAAGCACATCATTGAGTGAATATCTCGGAGCAACGGCCTTTTGCTCGGCTCCAAAATTGGCCAATTGCAGACATTTTCCCCACTTACAGATAAAAGGAGGTTGTAGAGTTGTCTGCGGTAGATGGTGGAGTTTCCCCCCCGTACCATGTAAAGCATTTTGAGAGTCAAGAACGCACTATATAAGTCATATCAAATCAACCAATCAAACACGGTTGTACTTACAAACCACCAAACAGAAGAAAATGGGCTGAAACAGGGAGGGACTTCCTGAACTTGTCCAATGAGAAACACCTGTTTTCGTTTTCCATTGCAAAGCGCTTTACTTCATTGTTCCTTAATGAATACAACCCTGTTCCAACGAGGGCGTTGACGACCCGGCCACAGACTCACCTCGCAACGTCTCCAGGCACTATTGGTGTCTGTGGGAAGGACGAAAACTCACCTTGCAACGTCTCCAGGCACTATTGGTGTCTGTGGGAAGGACGAAGACTCACCTTGCAACGTCTGCAGGCACTGTCCCGTCTTGATGTCCCAGATCTTGACGGTGGAGTCGGCGTTGCCCGAGACCAGGATGTTGTCTTTGAGCTCCATGCCGCTGGTGAGGGACTGGTGACCTGTCAGAGTGTGGATGCAGTTACCCGTCTCCACATCCCACACCCGGATAGACGTGTCCAGGCTACCGCTCACCACGTGGATCCCGTCAAACTGGAGGGGGTGGAAGGATGATCCAGTTATTGCGATACATTCCGTTTGACACCAACGGATTCCAGTCATTTCTATTCTAGCATGAATTGGAATCAATCAATAAAATGTATTCATAAAGCCCCTTTTCCATCAGAGAGCGCAAGAGAGAGATAAAGGGAGAGGACATCTTCGAGGACATGAGGCAGAGGAATCCATTAACCTTCTAACACTACTACTACTACTGCTGCTGCTGTGTGTGTGTGTGACCCAGACTCACACCAATGTTCTGTTTATATAACGTTACTGCACCGTGGAAAGAGAAGGAGTTGAGAAAAACCCATCGTACTGCTGCTCTGCTGCCTTGGATACAACAGACAGAGGGACTATTCTGTCGTGGCTCTTTCCCAACCACCTTATCATATTGTGGAACGGCGGTTCAAAGCACCAACTGCAAATACTGTTTTAAAGGGCTCTGGGATCTCCAAGTCCTCCGAGGTCTATGGTTCTTGTTTTATGGACGCGTTAGGCACTGGATGAACCAGATGAGACCCTGTTGTACACTTTCTAAAGAGATTATTATAATTTACACCAAACTGTACAGTGGATATACGAAGGGATTTGATTTGAATAGAGGACTTCTGTGACGGCGTGCTAAATTGATTCGTTTTGTGTTTTATTCCTAGAGGCCTGCCAAATAGTAGGACATAAAAGCAATGTAAAAATAGTGATGTTTGAGTTGGGGCGGGGTGCTCTTTGCTGAGAAGGGCTTGATTTTGCACAGTTTAAATAGACAGCTTAAATACACGGTTCACTTAGAGGACTGTAGATTAAAATCCAATAGACTAAGTCACTATACAAATCTTCAGACGTTAATGAAATTATGGACTCTGTGGTGTGTATGAGTGTAAGTGAGCGTGGGCGGCAGGTAGCCTAGTGGTTAAGAGCGTTGGGCCAGTAACTGAAAGGTTGCTGGTTCAAATCCCCGAGTTGACTAGGTGAAAAATATGCCGATGTGCCCTTGAACAAGGCACACTTAATCCTAATTGCTCCTGTAAGACACTCAGGATAACAGCATCTGCTAAATGACTACACAGACCCCTACCTGTAGTGAGTAGACTCTGTTGGTGTGGCCCTGCAGTGTGTGGAGGCAGGTCTCAGTCTCGGGGTCCCAGACCTTGACCATGAAGTCGTAGGCCCCGCTGACCACCCTGCGGCCGTCGTACTGGACGCAGCGCACCGCCGCCACGTGGCCCATGAGGACGTGTAAACACTGGCCCGTCTCGACGTTCCACACACGCAGCGTGGCGTCGCGAGAACCACTCACCACCCTGGGAGAAGAAAGAGGATACGGATTGATGGGACATTAACATTCAAAACGCTAGTCTATTCTTGCAGGACTTTATCAAATCTAAAGCTCTGAGAATTACAGGCTGAGTGTTTTTGGCTCAAATCTACTGGTTAGATTGGATTCATAAAGGATCAAGGCAATTGCTTTTATGTTTACCACAGTTTGTGTGACAGCTTTGATGGGAATCTTGACAATCTTAATGGTGTTTTTGCCAGGGCCTTGCAGACACGTATCCTTCATGTCTGTGATTTACTGGCAGTAAATTCAATAGGTTGACCTCTAGCCCTCATTCTCATAATGAGAGTTGATGAAAGCAAAACAGGAAATACATAAATAAGATTGTAGCCTTCTCATTCTGACAAAGACCATCTTCGAGTTTCGCCATGGTCATGTTGGTACATGAACATACACAAAACCCCCAGGACACAATACCCACCTAAACCTGCAACCCCTCCGGCACAGAAAGCTGGAAAAACAGGTTCATAAAGAATTGGGAGGCGTACTCCATAAGTTACAAAACGGCTTCCAGCATCAAGTACTGACAAAGATGGAAATCACCGTTCTTCCACTGTCAAGCCCTGCAGCCGCCAGAGGCCCTTCACTTCCTCCGAGTGAGTAATCAAAATGTTACACAAAACCTCATCGGCCTCGAGGCAGGAAGAGCACTAGAGAGGAGTGGCACGCGGAGCACTTAGATGGCCACTTTGGTTCTATTCAGGGTTCTATTCAGTCCCTATGAGACCCTAAGTACACTTCATGAGGCACAGTGGCATGTTGTGGTGTTCCACTGATGTGTGTTTTACTGCCTGGGTACAGTATGCTTGTAATACATGCTGTTTTGATACCAGGAAGAGAATAGATTAAGGTTCTCAACTCGTGTCGGATAACTACTGGTCCATTTGAAAGATATCAACCTGTTGGGTAAACAGTCACTCAGTACATACGTTTTCTCGTGCAGGTGCATACAGCGCACCGTTGAGGTATGCCCGTACAGGGTGTGGATACAGTCGCCCGTCTCTGCGTTCCAGACCTTGAGCGTCCGGTCGGTGGAGCCGCTGATGATGATGTTGTCCCTCATCTGGGACGACCACACGCCCCCCGTGTGGCCCACCAGAGTCCTCAGACACTGCAGAGAGACCAGAGAGGGAAGATACCTCAGTCTAGATACTTCAATGATAAACAGAAAACACACCTCATTATGCATACTCCATACTATAACATATTCATATAGATGGGAGCCACACATTGGTGGTGGATGTGGCGAGTTCCCCTCCCTTCCCATGTAATTATATAAATCCATTTCAAAACAAGTTTGACATACTTCTGCTCTTTTTAAAACTCCAAAACATCACCTCAGTCTCATATAAATATATATTTATATGAGACTATCTTAGAGCTTTGAAGAAATGTAAGACAATCATTTCACTCAAGTTTGAGATTGACCCTCCGATGATTGGATGAAAGGCCAGTTGAAGACAGGATGGGATATCAGGCCGAGTTCACGTTCCATTCAGAAGGTATAACAAAGTGAATTTAAATGGATCTGACCTTTCCTAAAAAACCTCTAGTCAAGTCAATCCACATGTAACTGCAGCACAGTGGGGATAAAATGTATTATATTGACCTTTCCTCAGTCTTAGGGAACTGCTTTATACTTATCTACAGTTGAACGAGAAGCCATTTCCTTCTGTTGTTCCAAGATGACAAGTCCTGGGGTTCAAATACTTCCTCTGGGCTTTACTGAGCTTTGCTGGTGCAATCTAACCAACACATTAGCCGGAAAAGAGCAAACCCTGACCATCTGACACGCCAGGCAGACTCGAGCAACCACTAAGTATTTGAAAGATTTCAAATAGTATTTGAACCCAGGTCTGGAGTACAGGTGGTGACAAAGCCTTCACAAAAAAGGGACCCATTCTTCCTAATTTGCAAAGCTAGATTAGCTATTGATTACAGTACAGTGATTAAAGAAATCTTTCCAATCTATTCTATTCAATTTGTAACGGCCTCCATAGCATTTATCCCAGTAAATGTAATTACCCCTCGAATTTAATTAGATTTTTGTTGGGGATGGGATGGTAAACCCGGAGGAACCAGTCTGTTCCGGGGGCGTTATGATCCGTACCGGGACGTGTGGCGGAGGGTGTTAAACATGTGACCTCCTGACTGAAGCTGATAAAGTGGTGAGCGTCCAGCGACCGTCAAGGCAAAGTGGGGGCAGGGGTTTTATTGAGGTGAGTGTAACCGCAGTCTCTCTCTCACTCTCCCATCTCAGTTCCACTCTCCATCCATCTCCCTTGCTCTCCTGTGATAAACAGGGACGCTTCATTAACTTTGGGACGTAACCTTTTCTCTCCAATGTCACAAGCCATTTAATTTATCCATCCATCTGCAGTCACTCAGCTTCATAACGGTTATATTGTGGGAAGAGGAGGAGAGCGGGGCAATTAGTAATGGTTCCAAGCAGGATATAATGATATGAAAGCTTCTGCTACGACTGAGCGACTTGGTCACCGTCTAACAGTGGCTGTCAACTACAGTAAACGGTCAAAGAAATAATGGATAAAAATACCGTTTTTTAGAATGTTGTTCTTTCACCTGTCAACATAGTCCCAGGTTGTGGTCATGAATGCATTGAATGAGATCAATATTATATGTATACATATTTTTGACTGCATCACATCAAAACACAGTCCTGAGTCAAAGTACTCAACACACAGCAAGTCTGTGTTACCAGGGTGATGGATTCCCAAGCAAAACAAGCCCAGGGTTGTGACATTCGGCTTCCAAGAACGTGGAAGCTTTCTCTCCTGCTCTCGGGTGATTACAGCTTACTTCAGAGTCAAGGAGAGAAGGACCCCTGAAAGTGGAGGCTTAGGTGTCTATTTATCTGCCTGTGTTGAACAAATATGAAGAGGCATCTCTCTGCGTCTCAGAGGAAGATTAGGCATTCTCCTCGAGGGCCTGTTAGGGGCTGGTTTGAAAACCAGGGTTTGATCAAGTGCTCTATTTTTGCATTACACTTCCTTCCTGAATCCTTTGATCCTTGGCGTTAAAATGCTGGAAAAGTACCCTGTATTGCTTTTCCCCACAGTTATCTTTCAATTGGGGAGACCATTTTGTTTTTCTACTGCGACTGCTGACAGTTGTCTCCTTCCCATAATGGTCACCAGAACGCATCATTTGCAGTACGTCTTCAGAACGCAAAACAAACCGACAAAACCAGGTCGGCTGACTGACTAAGTGAGGATGCTAACTGAAGGTAAAAGGCTAGCCAGCTAGCCCCGGGAGATAAACAAACAGGGTCGATTACAAGGCTATGAGAAAGCCGCACAGTGCAAAATAACAAGATGGTCACATATACTAGCGGGAAACTCAGACTTGGCCAGATTGCAGACCTTGTTGTGATTATCAGACAGAGCTCACAGTCCAGCAGAGGTCAGATGTAAGGAGCCTATACGCTGGAGAGGAATGTTTGTGTACAGAGGTGTTTTTCTTGGTTACCCAAGATCTCATTATGACTCAGAGGTACAGAGAGAGAGAGAGCGCGGGGGAGGGGGGGAAGGGGGGAGGACGGGGAGGGAGCACTAGAGGGAGGGAGAGAGAGGGAGGGAGAGAGAGAGAGAGGGAGCAGTAGAGGGAGGGAGAGAGGGAGCAGTAGAGGGAGGGAGAGAGGGAGCAGTAGAGGGAGGGAGAGAGGGAGCAGTAGAGGGAGGGAGAGAGGGAGCAGTAGAGGGAGGGAGAGAGGGAGCAGTAGAGGGAGGGAGAGAGGGAGCAGTAGAGGGAGGGAGAGAGGGAGCAGTAGAGGGAGGGAGAGAGGGAGCAGTAGAGGGAGGGAGAGAGGGAGCAGTAGAGGGAGGGAGAGAGGGAGCAGTAGAGGGAGGGAGAGAGGGGGCAGTAGAGGGAGGGAGAGAGGGACCAGTAGAGGGAGGGAGAGAGGGACCAGTAGAGGGAGGGAAACATGAAAAAGAGAGATGTCCTTTCAAGGACAATGAGGGAGAGATAAAGTGAATAAAGAGAACAAGGGTTTTCCCAGCACTGTGCAAATGGCCCCGTGACACACAGGAGAAGGGTGTTAACTAAACGCGATAAGACCTCCGCATGCATTCCTGGGTCTTGATGATACGGACTCAGAAGTTTCTGTTTGACGGTCAACACAGACCTGGCGACGATCCATGTTAGTCACGCTCTCAGCTGAGATTCCACATCTAGCTAGTGGTGACATGCCAGGTCTGGATACGCCGATTAGTATGAACATAATAACATAGGCTAACAGTCTCTCACAACGACACACATGTCAAAACACAGTCTAGAAAGATGAGGCATGACCCAACCAGAACAATCAATTTAGATTTCAATCAAATAAACATTGAATGTGTTGCTTCAGTTCAATACATGTAGTTCTCATATACAAGGAGATCAATGGCCTCATTATGAGGTATACACTCAATAAGTCATGTCTGGAGCTTTACATGTTATTATCTGAGGTGAAGGTGAACCAGGAATACACAGCTAGAGTGTGTGTGTGTGTGTGTGTGTGTGTGTGTGTGTGTGTGGGGCATCTGGCATAACAGAAGATGCCTTTCCTCTCTGTGATGGAGGGAATCTGCCTGCCTGCCAGGCTGTTTGCCTGCCATTTTAGATCAGCCTGACAGGCAGCGGAGTGTGTGTGTGACAGGCAGCAGAGTTGTCTGTTGACGGGCACAAGGACTTTCACCGCTCTAGCGCACAGACAGACAGCTTTTGAAGCACTGGGTGCGTGTACAGTGTGTGTGTGTACTGTGTGTGTAGATCGAACCTTGACAGCTCTCATTGAAAGCGAAGGACAGCAAAGACAAAGGTGCATGCCTCAGATGGACTCAGCAGCCAGCACCATATTCCACGACAACATCTGATCGCTAGTCTACTGAAGACAGACAGACTGAGGAAAACTAACAGACAATTTAAATTCTGGGGCTGCAGTAAACAAAATGCTAATATGTACAAAAAAAAAATCAAAAAAAAAAAATACGAGCGTCAACAATGAAGCCAAATCGAAGCAGCTCTCCCTTTAAGCCCAGACCATCATTTCACGGCATTGTGGTTTCTAGCCTCCTCTTCTTCGGTCTCAAAGCAAACGGTTTTAAAAGACCTCCAATTGCGTGCCGTTATCTTACTTAACCGCAGAGCAATGCGGAATTCCAGGTTTGTGCTTCCCAAATGGCACCCTATGCCCTTTATAGTGCCCTACTGTGGGCCCTGGTCAAAAGTAGTGCACTATTAAGGGCATAGGGTGCCATTTGGGATGCAAGCCAGTCTCTGAAGGAGATGAGTCAAGGAAGCGTTTGTAGAGTAATCTGCTGGTGCAATCATGTCTTGATTGCTCACAGTGGGGTGTCGTGATTCCCTCCCACACTGTATGATAGTACTGACGGAGTGAGAGAGAACCCTCTGGTATCTAAAGGACAAGAATAACAATCCTAGTCTTAGATAATGATGGAATCTTTCATTGGCGACATGAAAAGCTAAATTCCACAACAGTGGAAGATCCATTATCTGATCTGAAGACATTCTACCATGACGCGCGATGGAAATGTACCATTTAATGTTGTTGGAAGGGATACGTTGTACATGAGAGCCATGTCTAACGGGGAAAATCTATGGAGACATTACAGCACCAGACACGTGTCTTGTTCCATTTTGTTCCAAGTGATGTATCAATGCCAGGTGCTACTTGGAGAAATGCAACTGGGGGACTGAACATGCCATAGAAGGGATAGAGGTCCATAACATTAGTTCTAAACAGTAGGCTTTGCACTGTGTTTGTTCTCTACATTTGAACATGTTCAGCAAAAAATTTCATTCACTTGACTACTCCCCCCTCCACCGGTCAGGGACAGAACCCTCGCCAAAAGTAGTGCACTATATATGGAATAGGGTGCCATTTTGGACACAAGCTTGGTCTAATCACTGAATCTAGTGGCTGGGATAATGAAGTCATATTCAGACTGCACATTCTTTTTGGGACAGAGGAATTCAAAGCACTCTAGTTGTGACATTCCTGTCTGTGCCAGCTTAGCTTTTTCAAAATAAAAGCGTCCCCAAACCAAACAGAGAGCGCGTCCGGACCGAGACCTTGTGGGCCGCAGATGAAGGACAACAGAACTAAAAAACACAAATCAATTGGAGATAGATGCTTCAGACGGACATGGAGGCCAGTCTAGAGAGGGAGTCAACATTGTCCCTCTGTAATATCCCAGTAAAACGACAACGGAAGAGCGAAAACCTGGACCTCCTCAAAGTAGCACCTGGCATTGATACATCACTTGAAAGACTGAAATGCATGTCTTTCAAAGTCCATTTTCAAGCGTGGGTTTCTCTCCATCTCCTATTGATCCAGCGGTGAATAAGCCCTTAGTCTGGATGTTAGCTGCTGAAAGCTGGGTAGGAATAGACTTCCCTGTACTCCTGTGAGGCTGAAGGTTTACGCCACTTAAGCTGGGACTTGGAGTGGAACGCCAAGGTAGGAGAGGAAACACAAGCGAGCGCACACACGCATACACTCCCCCACACAGGCATATCACACACACGTACTCCCACACAGGCATACACTCCCACACACACGTACTCCCACACAGGCATCACACACACACACACTCACACACACACACACAGGCATAGCACACGTAAGAATAAATAAGAACACCCACAACCCAAGGTCAGACAATCTGTAAAGAAAGAGAAAGAGGAGAGAGAGAGAAGCTACAGTCCTGTCTGGCAGCCAGGCAGACATTTTGGCTATTTGCTGTGGAAACAGAAGCAGGATCAGGAAGAAAAATGCAGTAGCAGCACTGGACTACTCTTTGGCAGGGGTCATCCAGGGGTCAGGTCAAAACAAGCCTGGCTTGTCACAGCGAGAGATGATTGATGGTGAATATAAGGGCACTGCAGAGAGAGAGAGCGCGAGAGAGCAAAAGAGAGCGCGAGAGAGCGCAAAAGAGAGCGCGAGAGAGAGCGCGAGAGAGAGCAAAAGAGAGCGCGAGAGAGCGCAAAAGAGAGCGCGAGAGAGAGCGCGAGAGAGAGCAAAAGAGAGCGCGAGAGAGCGCGAGAGAGAGCGCGAGAGAGCGCGAGAGAGAGTGCGAGAGAGCGCGAGAGAGAGCAAAAGAGAGCGCGAGAGAGCGCGAGAGAGAGCAAAAGAGAGCGCGAGAGAGAGCAAAAGAGAGCGCGGGCGCGTTCGACACGGCAAAAGAGAGCGCGCGCGCGTTCGACACGGCAAAAGAGAGCGCGCGCGCGTTCGACACGGCAAAAGAGAGCGCGCGCGCGGTCGACACGGCAAAAGAGAGCGCGCGCGCGGTCGACACGGCAAAAGAGAGCGCGCGCGCGTTCGATGGCAAAAGAGAGCGTGCGCGCGCGAGACGGCAAAAGAGAGCGCGCGAATAAAGGAAATCTGATCTAGGATCAGCTCAAATTGCTTCAGTCCTGACTTCAACAAACAAGAGCAAACTAACTAATCTGGCCCAGGCGAAGATGGTCTCTAGATTCTTCCAAACTGATCTCACCTTTCTACAGCTCTGACCTCGACTGTCATAATGAAATTAACAAATCTGGCACAGGAACAGCTGATTGGGGCATAAAAGGCAACCAACCACACGGCAGGGAGGGAGGGGTGGGGGCGGTGTTTGTGGATCCAGCCCAGGTGCATCATGGGACGTGGGAAAAGAATGGCCTCGGGCCAGCCTGCTGGGTTACGATGACTAATCACGCACACACACCTGTTCTAACCTCTGTCTTCACAGCATGGTGTGAGCAAGTCACTGCAGCAATAACCTGAGAGTTACAAGTCATCCGGATGGACATTACCCTAATGGTGGTGGTGGGAAGAGAGACAATCCGCATGGCTTCACTATCAGATGCCCTTGGTACTGATCTGTTCACATCAGCACAACGCTGAGAGAGACCGACAGACTGTATAATCACTGCTTGGCTGAGTGCCCAATGCAATCAAAAGGGAGGAAGCTTTTCTGCTATGAGACACGACGCTGCTGCTTTTTCAGTGTTTCAGTGTTTCATGCACCTGGGCACCACTGACGCATTCAGAGTGTATTTGTAATTTTCCATGCAAGAATAGAACAACATCTGAAACTTGTTCCTTCCCTTAGTTGTTCTCCTTGCACTTTAAAAAGCCAGAGAGCTTTGTCCTAAAGGAGAAATTTCATTAAGAGCTCCAGGGAAAATGGAATCGGCGAAGACCAGGGAAGAGGTGATTTACAATAGTCCCTGAGCCTCCCTACCTCTTGCTCTCCCTCTCTCAGCGAGGCCCACACCAGCGCCACCATTTTAGTGGACCCTATAAACCAGCAACACAAGGTCCGTGTCACCGCATCAGTCCCAGTCATGAATACCAACAGCCCCTCCCTCGCCTGTCTGACGACACAGATCTTTCACCGGCTCTCTGCACAATACCTACGGCTCAATCTCCAATGGTACCCTGTCCCCTACGTAGTGCACTACTTTTGACCAGGGCCCATAGGTGTCCGGTCAAAAGTAGTGCACTACATAGAGAATAGGGTGACATTTGGGACAAAAACTAAATGCAGGAGGAGGAAGATTCCAGACAATATGCTGCAGTATTGCAGGACAGGCGGTGTTATGTGCCAATGTTGAACGATGTCACTAATCAATTGCAAATCTGGTCAGGGTCTCAGGGAGATTCTGGAGCATCAAGCGGTATCATTTGAGTAAAACCTCCAGTATGCAGTATACTGTAGCCTATGCATTTGAGTAAACCTTAAAATGCAAAAATCAATACAATCCCTTGATCATGAATCTGAGGTATTGAGTGAAGACACACTAAGTCATTTAAAGAGCTGCCATAGCATGTGGATTGACTTCCTGCTAACATGCTTCATTACAGATCAATGAGACGGTAATGAGAAATACACGAGCTGTAATGAGTTCCTTCAGAATAGGAACGCATTACTATGTGTATGCATTCCACATAACACTGATGCAGTGGGATGGAACAACCAATGAGACTTAAAGAGACACTTCATCCCTTTTTAAACTCCTATTCATAATCTCCAGAACCAAACCAATCTACATACCAGTACCATACCAGTCTACATACCAGTACCATACCAATCTACATACCAGTACCATACCAATCTACATACCAGTACCATGCCAATCTACATACCAGTACCATGCCAGTCTACATACCAGTACCATACCAGTACCATACCAGTACCATACCAATCTACATACCAGTACCATACCAATCTACATACCAGTACCATACCAATCTACATACCAGTACCATACCAGTCTACATACCAGTACCATACCAGTCTACATACCAGTACCATACCAGTCTACATACCAGTACCATACCAGTCTACATACCAGTGCCATACCAGTCTACATACCAGTGCCATACCAGTCTACATACCAGTACCATACCAATCTACATACCAGTACCATACCAGTCTACAACTGAGACAATGGCAATTTTCTACATTCTGTAGTCAAAAAGGTCTGGACTAGTTTCAATATGGGGGTTGGAGAGCGAGGGATGAGTGACAGTCTTACCTTTCCTGTGACAGCCGACCAGACCTTGAGCGAGTTGTCATCCGAGCCGCTGACGATACGGTTACCACAGAACTGGAGGCAGGTGATGACATGGTCATCATGACCCTTAAGCACCTAGAGAGGACGGAGGGATGGAGAGGAGGGAGAGATGGAGAGGAGAAGAGGGAGGGAGGGAAGGAGAAGAGGGAGGGAGGGAAGGAGAGAGATGGATGACAGGGAGGGATGGAGAGAACGGGAAGAGAGATGGATACAGCGGAGAAGGAGGGGACGGAGTGAAGGAGAATAAGATAAATTGTCAAGAAACAAACAGGAACAATAAAAAGGCTGTATTTCTCCAGACATCAAAGACTTGAGGTAAATGTCACGATGGCGCTTTGCAGGTGTAGAGACCCCCGTTCAAAAAGACTTGTGAGTGTGTGTGTAAACTCAGCTGACGAACACAGGGGGGGGTCACAGAACTGCCAACTCAGCGAATGACAGAGCGCGTTACAGACGGACGCAGGGGAGTGTGAAGAGCAAGCGGGGTAACCACGGTTACGTCAGCCATTCCTTCTACAGTCACAAAAGGACCTGAGGGCTTTTTGAAATTAGCCATACGAGGCATATTAGGAAGATCACTCTCCCTTGCTAGTCAAGCTCAATTTAAACTCTGAAAACAGGAGAGGCCGAAACACTCAAGAAACAGCAGTTTCATGTAGAAGTAGAATTGAGGTCATGTCGAGCTCTAGAGAATAACTACCATAAAAAAAAAAAAATCTTCTTTAGGAGAGTTTGAGAACTGACCCACCTATGGCTTCCAATAAAACCCAGCATAAGAGCCTTATCGACTTGGACGCCTGATCTAATTCAAAGCCGCTTTATATAAAATCCATACGAGTCTCAAGGGAGTGTTAAGATATAATGAAACCGTCTAATAAGGAACGAAAAAAGGCTTTAGATTCTAAGTTTTATACAAAACCACCAACTCCAAAGTTGAGAACTGAAGCAGAATTAAATACTGTGGGCTAATGATGAATGCAAATACAATTATCTATATTATAAACTGGGTGGTTTGAGCCCTGAATGTTGATTGGCTGACAGCCGTGGTATATCAGACTGCATACCACGGGTATGACAAAACATTTTTACATTGGTAATCAGTTTATAATAGCAATAAGGCACCTCGGGGGAGTGTGGTATATGGCCAATATACCACGGCTAAGGGCTGTATCCAGGCACTCCGCGTTGCGCCTAAGAACAGCCCTTAGCCGTGGTATATTGGCCATATACCACACTCCCCCGAGGTGCCTTATTGCTTAATTATATAAAATGTTGTGGGGAAGCAAAGACAAAATGTCTACCTTGGGTGATCGGAGGTCTCCTCTCCTCCAGTTGGTATCTATCCGATGCTGCCTGATGTACGCACACTTCCAGGGGCTGTGGGTGAAGCCCGGCTTGGTGACTTTCCTCTTCTTGAAGGCTAGAGGCTCATCAATGCCTGCTTGTGAAGAGATGAGAGGAGAGGAGCAGTGTCAGTCCGAGACTGCGTCAGAAAGCAGAATATCTACTGTTTGCTCAGGCCCTTGTCAATCTAGCCTGACCATTGTTCAAGATTGATCATACTGGCCAATGCTGGTGTCAATCATGGTCTTAAACTACTTCAGCATGTTCCTTTCGGCCAGTACTTGTGCCTGTCATGCCCGTATACCGGTTCAGTGATTCCTATTGGCTAAATGCGTCTAGACTGACCCTCTTCCCGGCACTTCTCCCTCCAGAGGAGGTTGTCCTCAGCCAGGATCCTCCAGTAACGACAGGTCTGAGCGGCCTGCAGCAAGTCCTTGGGCTCAAGGAACGACAGCACGTACAGGGCCAACTGACGGAGGAGAGGAAGGATGGAGGGAGAGAGGAGAGAACGTTATTTTACAGCGTAAGGGCGTTGCCGTGGTTGAGTGGGTGGTCTGGGTCTAGTTGGCCAACCCCACACCTCCTAAAATAATAGCGCTCTATAATTCAATACCATTGCTCTACAACTCAAACATACCTCATCCCCAAGCCATTATTGACGATCCAGAGCAATTGAGAGGGTTTGAAAGTGTTTCATCGATGCAGCACAGCAGAACCACTGATTGTGTATTGAGTTGGTTACATAACAGGGTGTCTCTGTCTTACTACATGTCTCAGTCTCATCCATATATGGATACCACTGAACTGCCCCCAGGGTTTGTTCTGTTGGAGCTTCTTTACTCTGCCTAGTGCCTACCACACCCTATCACTCTCCAGCCTGAGAGACAGAGAGAAAACAGAGAAACGAGACAGAGAGGAGAGCAAAAAAGAGCGAGAGAGAGCGAGAGAGGAGAGAGAAAAGAGAGGAGAAAAGAGAAGAGAGACAGAAAAGTGTGAGAGAGAAAAGAGAGAGGAGGGAACAAATGGGAAGCAAAGCAGAAACAGCTAAATGGGAAGAAACAAGGTAACAGTGAGCGGGAGCAAGACAGGCTGCCTGAGGCTCCAACCTCTACTAAACAAGGCAACAGTGAGCGGGAGCAAGACAGGCTACCTGAGGCTCCAACCTCTACTAAACAAGGTAACAGTGAGCGGGAGCAAGACAGGCTGCCTGAGGCTCCAACCTCTACTAAACAAGGCAACAGTGAGCGGGAGCAAGACAGGCTACCTGAGGCTCCAACCTCTACTAAACAAGGTAACAGTGAGCGGGAGCAAGACAGGCTGCCTGAGGCTCCAACCTCTACTAAACAAGGTAACAGTGAGCGGGAGCAAGACAGGCTGCCTGAGGCTCCAACCTCTACTAAACAAGGCAACAGTGAGCGGGAGCAAGACAGGCTGCCTGAGGCTCCAACCTCTACTAAACAAGGCAACAGTGAGCGGGAGCAAGACAGGCTGCCTGAGGCTCCAACCTCTACTAAACAAGGTAACAGTGAGCGGGAGCAAGACAGGCTGCCTGAGGCTCCAACCTCTACTAAACAAGGTAACAGTGAGAGGGAGCAAGACAGGCTGCCTGAGGCTCCAACCTCTACTAAACAAGGCAACAGTGAGCGGGAGCAAGACAGGCTGCCTGAGGCTCCAACCTCTACTAAACAAGGCAACAGTGAGAGGGAGCAAGACAGGCTGCCTGAGGCTCCAACCTCTACTAAACAAGGCAACAGTGAGCGGGAGCAAGACAGGCTACCTGAGGCTCCAACCTCTACTAAACAAGGCAACAGTGAGAGGGAGCAAGACAGGCTGCCTGAGGCTCCAACCTCTACTAAACAAGGCAACAGTGAGAGGGAGCAAGACAGGCTGCCTGAGGCTCCAACCTCTACTAAACAAGGCAACAGTGAGAGGGAGCAAGACAGGCTGCCTGAGGCTCCAACCTCTACTAAACAAGGCAACAGTGAGCGGGAGCAAGACAGGCTGCCTGAGGCTCCAACCTCTACTAAACAAGGCAACAGTGAGCGGGAGCAAGACAGGCTGCCTGAGGCTCCAACCTCTACTAAACAAGGCAACAGTGAGCGGGAGCAAGACAGGCTGCCTGAGGCTCCAACCTCTACTAAACAAGGCAACAGTGAGCGGGAGCAAGACAGGCTGCCTGAGGCTCCAACCTCTACTAAACAAGGTAACAGTGAGCGGGAGCAAGACAGGCTGCCTGAGGCTCCAACCTCTACTAAACAAGGTAACAGTGAGAGGGAGCAAGACAGGCTGCCTGAGGCTCCAACCTCTACTAAACAAGGTAACAGTGAGCGGGAGCAAGACAGGCTGCCTGAGGCTCCAACCTCTACTAAACAAGGCAACAGTGAGCGGGAGCAAGACAGGCTGCCTGAGACTCCAACCTCTACTAAACAAGGTAACAGTGAGCGGGAGCAAGACAGGCTGCCTGAGGCTCCAACCTCTACTAAACAAGGCAACAGTGAGCGGGAGCAAGACAGGCTGCCTGAGGCTCCAACCTCTACTAAACAAGGTAACAGTGAGAGGGAGCAAGACAGGCTGCCTGAGGCTCCAACCTCTACTAAACAAGGTAACAGTGAGCGGGAGCAAGACAGGCTGCCTGAGGCTCCAACCTCTACTAAACAAGGTAACAGTGAGCGGGAGCAAGACAGGCTGCCTGAGGCTCCAACCTCTACTAAACAAGGCAACAGTGAGCGGGAGCAAGACAGGCTGCCTGAGGCTCCAACCTCTACTAAACAAGGTAACAGTGAGCGGGAGCAAGACAGGCTGCCTGAGGCTCCAACCTCTACTAAACAAGGCAACAGTGAGCGGGAGCAAGACAGGCTGCCTGAGGCTCCAACCTCTACTAAACAAGGTAACAGTGAGAGGGAGCAAGACAGGCTGCCTGAGGCTCCAACCTCTACTAAACAAGGTAACAGTGAGCGGGAGCAAGACAGGCTGCCTGAGGCTCCAACCTCTACTAAACAAGGCAACAGTGAGCGGGAGCAAGACAGGCTGCCTGAGGCTCCAACCTCTACTAAACAAGGCAACAGTGAGAGGGAGCAAGACAGGCTGCCTGAGGCTCCAACCTCTACTAAACAAGGCAACAGTGAGCGGGAGCAAGACAGGTTGCCTCATGCTCCAACCTCTGTTAAACAAACCGTCTGAAGGGGCTTGGCCACTGGAGCAAGCTGGGGGAGGCTATTTAGACCATTATGGAACATTACAGACTACTTCCCACACATCTCCCTTCACTCCCCCCCTCCCCCCATTACAGACGATTCCACACCTTGCCTTCCTCTCCCCTCTCCCCCTCCCTGTCCAGACCTCCCTCACACCTGACAGACAGGAAGGCAGGTGCCAGACTGAGACAGTCACTCTGATAAGGACCTCTGAGGAGTGACAGGAGGCTGTTTAAGACAGATCCCCTGAGAGCATAGAGTCCTGAACAGAGACACACTGGCCCGGTGTTATTAGTCCTCAGGTTGAGCGAAGGGTGACACACCCACCGAAAGGTGCCATTAAGGCTATTTCCAATGAGTTAAGTGGAGATAAGAAGACAGCTCAGGGAGCTTTCAGTTCTCACCTCTTTGGGCAACAGGGATGGATGGATGGGGAGATGGGAGAGTTAAGGTGGTAAGGGGGCTTTGGTTCTCGCTTCTTTAGGAGATAGAAAAGCAAGTGGGTAGAGAGGGGTTAGAGAGAGAGGGAGGAGGAAGGGGTTAGAGAGAGAGGGAGGAGGAAGGGGTTAGAGAGGGAGGAGGAAGGGGTTAGAGAGAGGGAGGAGGAAGGGGTTAGAGAGAGAGGGAGGAGGAAGGGGTTAGAGAGAGAGGGAGGAGGAAGGGGTTAGAGAGAGAGGGAGGAGGAAGGGGTTAGAGAGAGAGGGAGGAGGAAGGGGTTAGAGAGAGAGGGAGGAGGAAGGGGTTAGAGAGAGAGGAAGGGATTAAGAAAGAGAGGAAGGGATTAGAAAGAGAGGAAGGGATTAAGAAAGAGAGGAAGGGATTAGAAAGAGAGGAAGGGATTAAGAAAGAGAGGAAGGGATTAGAAAGAGAGGAAGGGATTAGAAAGAGAGGAAGGGATTAAGAAAGAGAGGAAGGGATTAAGAAAGAGAGGAAGGGATTAAGAAAGAGAGGAAGGGATTAGAAAGAGAGGAAGGGATTAAGAAAGAGAGGAAGGGATTAGAAAGAGAGGAAGGGATTAAGAAAGAGAGGAAGGGATTAGAAAGAGAGGAAGGGATTAAGAAAGAGAGGAAGGAATTAAGAAAGAGAGGAAGGGATTAAGAAAGAGAGGAAGGGATTAAGAAAGAGAGGAAGGGATTAGAAAGAGAGGAAGGGATTAAGAAAGAGGAAGGGATTAAGAAAGAGAGGAAGGGATTAGAAAGAGAGGAAGGGATTAAGAAAGAGGAAGGGATTAAGAAAGAGAGGAAGGGATTAAGAAAGAGAGGAAGGGATTAGAAAGAGAGGAAGGAATTAGAAAGAGAGGAAGGGATTAAGAAAGAGAGGAAGGGATTAGAAAGAGAGGAAGGGATTAGAAAGAGAGGAAGGGATTAAGAAAGAGAGGAAGGGATTAAGAAAGAGGAAGGGATTAAGAAAGAGAGGAAGGGATTAAGAAAGAGAGGAAGGGATTAAGAAAGAGAGGAAGGGATTAGAAAGAGAGGAAGGAATTAGAAAGAGAGGAAGGGATTAAGAAAGAGAGGAAGGGATTAAGAAAGAGAGGAAGGGATTAGAAAGAGAGGAAGGAATTAGAAAGAGAGGAAGGGATTAGAAAGAGAGGAAGGGATTAAGAAAGAGAGGAAGGGATTAAGAAAGAGAGGAAGGGATTAGAAAGAGAGGAAGGGATTAGAAAGAGAGGAAGGGATTAAGAAAGAGAGGAAGGGATTAAGAAAGAGAGGAAGGGATTAGAAAGAGAGGAAGGGATTAGAAAGAGAGGAAGGGATTAAGAAAGAGAGGAAGGGATTAGAAAGAAGAGGAAGGGATTAAGAAAGAGAGGAAGGGATTAAGAAAGAGAGGAAGGGATTAAGAAAGAGAGGAAGGGATTAAGAAAGAGAGGAAGGGATTAAGAAAGAGAGGAAGGGATTAAGAAAGAGAGGAAGGGATTAAGAAAGAGAGGAAGGGATTAAGAAAGAGAGGAAGGGATTAGAAAGAGAGGAAGGGATTAGAAAGAGAGGAAGGGATTAAGAAAGAGAGGAAGGGATTAAGAAAGAGAGGAAGGGATTAGAAAGAGAGGAAGGGATTAAGAAAGAGAGGAAGGGATTAGAAAGAGAGGAAGGGATTAGAAAGAGAGGAAGGGATTAAGAAAGAGAGGAAGGGATTAGAAAGAGAGGAAGGGATTAAGAAAGAGAGGAAGGGATTAAGAAAGAGAGGAAGGGATTAAGAAAGAGAGGAAGGGATTAGAAAGACCTATAAAGGGGTTGTCACCTCTTTGGGCAGCAGGGAAATGAAGTCGCGTTGGAACTGCGGCTCAATGACCTGCATCATGTGTTTGACATGCGTGGGCTCACAGCTGTCGATCAACTCATCCAGCGCCATCAGCTTCTCTGGGCCACTCCAGCTCTGGAAAAACACACAGGAGGACGAGGGAGAGCAGGGTTAGATGGGATGTGTCGATGGTACAGTACTCCAGCTGTGGAATACACAGGACCGGGCAGGAGAGAAGTACATGGAGAGGACTTCATATGTCGGTTGTGTTGATGGTACTTGATTGTAAAAGTAGTTGTTTTTAGTGTGTGTTGCGTTATATTGGCATACAAGGGTGCTTGCTGGAAGAGTGGTGGAATGTAAGTGTTTGAAGCCAATTTGCATAGGTGTGGAAGTGTGTACATTTGTGTGCCAATGCATACATACAAAAGTATATGGACACCCCTTCAAATTAGTGGACTCGGCTATTACAGCCACACCCATTGCTGACAGGTGTATAAAATCAAGAACACAGCCATGCAATCTCCATAGACAAACACTAGCAGTAGAATGGCCTGACTGAAGAGCTTTTAACGTGGCACATTGTCATAGGGTGCCACCTTTCCAACAAGTCAGTTAGTAAAATGTATGCCCTGCTAGAGCTGCCTCGGTCAACTGTAAGTTCTGTTATTGTGAATTAGAAACACCTAGGAGCAACAACGGCTCAGCCGCAAAGTGGTAGGCCACACAAGCACACAGAACGGGACCGCCGAGTGCTGAAGCACGTAGTGTGTAAAAATAGTCTGTCCTTAGTTGCAACATTCACTACCGAGTTCCAAACTGTCTCTGGAAGCAACGTCGGGAGCTTCATGAAATGGGATTCCATGGCCAAACAGCTGCACACAAGCCTAAGATCACCATGCGCAATGCCAAGTACCGGCTGGAGTGGTGTAAAGCTTGCTGCCATTGGACTCTGGAGCAGTGGAAGCACGTTCTCTGGAGTGATGAATCACGCTTCACTATCTGGCAGTCGACAGACAAATCTGGGTTTGGAAGATGCCAGGAGAGCACTACCTGCCCCAATGCATAGTGCCAACTGTAAAGTAAAGCTAGGGCCCTTAGTTCCAGTGAAGGGATATCTTAACACTACAGCATACAATGACATTCTAAACGATTCTGTGCTTCCAACTTTGTGGCAGTTTGGGGGAAGGCCCTTTCCTGTTTCAGCATGACAAAGAGGTCCATAGAGAAATGGTTTGTTGAGATCGATGTGGAAGAACTTGACTGGCCTGCACAGAGCGAGCCAGGCCTAATCGCCCAACAACAGTGCCCGACCTCACAAATGCTGTTGTGGCTAAATGGAAACAAGTCCCCGCAGCAATGTTACAGCATCTAGTGGAAAGCCTTCCCAGAAGAGTGGAGGCTGTTATAGCAGCAAAGGAGGAACCAACTCCATATTAATGCCCATGATTTTGGAATGAAATGTTCGACGAGTAAGTGTCCACATACTTTTGGTCATGTGTACGCAAGTGAATAACACATTCCCTCAACATAAGCCAGTTAGCCCAAGGCACCTCGCCGCTAACTACACTAGCAACAGGCACATTAAAAGGCTATTTCCACATCAAGCGCCTGGCCCTCATCAGCACTGTTATTACCTAGTTATGCTCCGTGGGGGATTTCTCCTGGCTGAATATTCAGCACTGCTCACAGCCTGAAGCTCAAAGCCAAACTGTGGAGCTTAGCTAGCAAGGGCTGTAGTAGTAACTAGACCAAGTGTCTAGATGCTGGGGCCAACGTTGTTTTCCTTTGGGAGAGCGCTCAAATGTAACACAGTGATTATAAGAGAGAAGGATGGAGGGGGGCATGGAGGATGGAAAGCATTGGGCATGTAAAGCATCTGTAATTTGGCAGTTAGACTGACGCCGCCGGAGGAGGAGGAGCTGGCTGTGCTGGTAGCTAGGAAGGGAATCAGGGAGTTGGGTTCAAAGCAGTACTCCTCGAACCAGGGCAAAAGGGTTGGATTACTGAGTGGTTACTCAGCGCTGGCTGGCAGGCGACTTAACACCCATTGGTTATGCCTCTGGGAATTAGCTTTCTGGGTAGAAACACTGCTAGCTACAAAGCTTGCTTATGCTTGGCGGGTAACGCACCGAATGAAGGCACTACTGACAAAGCATGGGTCAGTCAACCCTGGTTTTCAACCAGACGACATAACGCCATGTTTCTTTCCGGTGTTATGACATTTGGATAGCTTTATTTTCTGGCTACACTCATCTTCAAACCTCTTAGAGGATTCATTGAATTTCTCTCTCACTCCACGGGAAGCACGAAGGGGCTGAGCATGCCAGGACAGGAAAGAGAATGTACAGAATGCACGTTGGTGGGTTTAGCTGCGTCGAATACAAGCTGTCAGACGAAAGGCAAAAATGGGGCCATAGCAGGTGAACTACGTCAATAGTCTCGCTCTCTCACGCTCTGTCAAAAACCCACACACACAGAGGGCGAGTTCTCACATGGACAAGCCATTTCACAGGATTAGTGGTTTTTGGGAACGATTAAGCGATAAATGCAATGTTACAATATTCGACCACGGATGTCTGACTGAATTGTTTGATGCCGTGCCATGTCCCGGAGAGACAGGTACTGATCTTAGAGGTAGTTGTTGCAGAAGTAAACAGAGCGGAAAAGACCGACCTTGAACGCAACATTGTTCTAAACGCTGCGGAATCTTAACATCCTGAAGTAAGACTTACAGGCATCCAATTGTTAATGAACTTGGCCTGACATCTCTATTGTGCAGTCTGGCTCCTGTGGCTGTAAATCGGTACAGGATGGGGATTACATTTCACAATACCAGTAAACTGGTTTACTCACCAAACAGAGACGTGAAGAAAGCTAATCACCACAATATTAGCAGAAAGATGTTGCCGACAGGAATGTTATTAGCAAATTGCCATTTTTCTAATAAAAGATTTCTTGACATTTTGTTGCGGTTATGCAGAGAATGCTTTGAAGACAGAGCTAAAGCTCTAATTTCTTTCCTGTTTATTTCCCCAAAGCTTTGGCCTTTATGACTGGAAAAGTCAATACAGGCACAAAGCCTGCTATAAAAAAAACTTTAGCGAAGAAGGCAGCAGCATTACAGCGAGTTGGTTGCCAAGTCAAATAAACTCAGCATTGTTCCCATTTCGGATGAAAGGGGTGCTTACTGACGATGAATTTGATATTAACAAAATGCTGGAAACAAATCTCAGATGTCTGAACACTAGTCATCGTTATGGAGTTGCCTCAACACAACAAGGCTTTTGTTGCCCTATCAAAAAAGCAGAGAAGGAACATTACGGCCGTGCCTGAAATGGCACCCTATTCCCTATGTAATAAACTACTTCTGACCTGAGGCACTACAGGAAGTACCTGAAAGACAAAATTATTTCTCTATTGACTATTGGCTGTGACGTTAGAACTCGACCATAGGCTTATATGTCATACGAAGCTGACTGGCCTAAAATACTACGCGGCTTTGAAAGGATTACCTAAACAAAGATCACATCTGTTCAACTGTTGACATAGTATACATCGGGCGTTGGCTGCACAAATACAATATTGGAGCCTGTATTCTAAACAGGTAGGCTAATTCCTATCCCATGCTACAGTGCATATGGTAATGTGAGGGCCAAAACATCAAGGCAGCAATTATCTTCAAGGCTTGAGGAAACATTGATTGGGCGCAACATCAGTTTTTTGATGAGCTCTCGCTCCAGGGCTTCGAAGGAAGACACTCAAGGGAGGGGGAGGGGGGAAGACGTATGTAACCAAGGAGTTGGGAGGAACTATCTAGTTAATTAGCTACTTAGTTAGAACCATCACTCCTCAGGGAGCAGAGGCCAATTAGGAAGTGAGAGCTAGGGGGTAGGAACTAACTCACCTGAAATGACCACTAGGAAGGGGAGGATGGACGTGACAGGAAGACATTGGAGGAGGTAAGTGGGAACTAACTCACCTGAAATGACCACTAGGAAGGGGAGGATGGACGTGACAGGAAGACATTGGAGGAGGTAAGTGGGAACTAACTCACCTGAAATGACCACTAGGAAGGGGAGGATGGACGTGACAGGAAGACATTGGAGAAGGTAAGTGGGAACTAACTCACCTGAAATGTCCACTAGGAAGGGGAGGATGGACGTGACAGGAAGACATTGGAGGAGGTAAGTGGGAACTAACTCACCTGAAATGACCACTAGGAAGGGGAGGATGGACGTGACAGGAAGACATTGGAGGAGGTAAGTGGGAACTAACTCACCTGAAATGTCCGGAGCCATTCCTGGAGACCTGTGGGAGAAGGGATGGAGGTGATACGCCGCCTCTGCTGCCCCTGACCGTTAGCTGTCCTGATGTGCCCAAACGTGGTGGGGGTGGCTGGGTAGGGGACCAGCCCTGTAGCACTGTGGGGACAAATATGGAGAGAGAGTAAGAACATGAGAAAAAAAAAATCATTTTCCCAAGAAAAAGATAACCAGAATATACTGAAGAAAAACTATTTCTCCTGTTCTTCTGAGGAGAAGCACGAGGGTTATACTGATAGCGAGGAACACGGAGGTCATTATGAATAGCTTCAAACGCAGGCAAAGTGCAGGGGCTGCAGCAGTAGCAGCTTCTGCAGATATCTTCCGCTCCGCTCACTAATTACAATAGCAGTGAGAAGGAGTACAAAAGTTGAGTGGACGGAGAAGCAAACAACAGATACTAATGAGAGAAACAGCCCTGGGTCTCTGCCAAGAGGAGACTAACTGGGTTTCTATAGCTGGGGTGTATTCATTAGTGCACACCGTAGCAAAACATTTCGCAATGAAAACAGCGTGATCTATTGGGCAAATTCAGGTAGGTTCCTACCCGTTTGATTTAGTTTGCTTCCGTTTGGTTCCTAGTGAATACACCCGGCTCTCTTCTCAATGCAACAGTTTCTCTGGAATTGAACTGAAACCAAAGTCGTATTCCCTAGGCACGAAACGGGAAGGTACTACCTGAACGTCAATTAAGAAATGTTCAATAAAATGTTCCGTTGCTAAATGTTTCAGTACGCCGTGCATGAATAAATATGAACCTGCTCTCTTCCAGAGTGTTTATCTGGAACTGAAACCAGCTGTTTATTCCCATGTTTCCATCATCAATAATCAACTAAATACATCTGTACACAAGCTTCATTCAATTTGGTTTGGGTTACCAACTTGTTTTTATTCAACCAAAAAGATTTTAAAAATCGACTTGATTTAGGTGAAAGAGAACTGCTATTGAGGTGCAGATCAATTCTGGAATGGGAATTTTAGGGGGATTTCTATCAGTGTGCGCCTCTCGCCCTGAGAATTCAAAGTGCACATAGTTCCAAAGAATTAAGTTCAATGTCAAACCCCCCCCCCCCAAAGGGGAGCCACGAGGCGTGCGCTCATTCGGTACTCGCCAAACGCCAAACCAACCATTCAGCAGTTCCTCACACCGTTCTGCTTAGCGACAGAAGTATGGGGTAAGAGAGAGGTCTGTTTCATAATGGGTTTATTTTTTAATGGGATTGAGAGCTAGACCAGCGTGTGGCAATTACAAGGCTGCAGAAGCAGCACAGTGCTGTCAGTGAGTGAGGCAGCAGTGCTTAGTCAGGATCCTCAGGAAGGCATGAAGTACACTAATGGGCAAAGAACACGCTGCGGTGAGCACTTTTTATGAGGATTATGTGTCTTAGTGTGAATAACCACATAATATTCTGACTTACAGGGACATCTGGGGCTGCCTGCTGGATCATGTCTGTGATACAACAGAAATGGGTCAGGGTTTCTTTACCATTTGCATTGCTGGTCTACTGGGTGGGAAGGCTAAATCTACTGGTTAACTGGTAGGAAGGTGGGAACAGGGGGTTGGTTCTTTACCTTGGGTACTGGATAACAGGGTAGGTAGGTGGGAACAGGGGGTTGGTTCTTTACCTTGGGTACTGGATAACAGGGTAGGTAGGTGGGAACAGGGGGTTGGTTCTTTACCTTGGGTACTGGATAACAGGGTAGGTAGGTGGGAACAGGGGGTTGGTTCTTTACCTTGGGTACTGGATAACAGGGTAGGGGAGGTGGGAACAGGGGGTTGGTTCTTTACCTTGGGTACTGGATAACAGGGTAGGTAGGTGGGAACAGGGGGTTGGTTCTTTACCTTGGGTACTGGATAACAGGGTAGGGAGGTGGGAACAGGGGGTTGGTTCTTTACCTTGGGTACTGGATAACAGGGTAGGTAGGTGGGAACAGGGGGTTGGTTCTTTACCTTGGGTACTGGATAACAGGGTAGGAGGGTGGGAACAGGGGGTTGGTTCTTTACCTTGGGTACTGGATAACAGGGTAGGTAGGTGGGAACAGGGGGTTGGTTCTTTACCTTGGGTACTGGATAACAGGGTAGGTAGGTGGGAACAGGGGGTTGGTTCTTTACCTTGGGTACTGGATAACAGGGTAGGTAGGTGGGAACAGGGGGTTGGTTCTTTACCTTGGGTACTGGATAACAGGGTAGGTAGGTGGGAACAGGGGGTTGGTTCTTTACCTTGGGTACTGGATAACAGGGTAGGTAGGTGGGAACAGGGGGTTGGTTCTTTACCTTGGGTACTGGATAACAGGGTAGGTAGGTGGGAACAGGGGGTTGGTTCTTTACCTTGGGTACTGGATAACAGGGTAGGGAAGGTGGGAACGGGGGAACGGGGGGTTCTTTACCTTGGGTACTGGATAACAGGGTAGAGGGGGTGGGAGGGGGGGTTCTTTACCTTGGGTACTGGATAACAGGGTAGGGAAGGTGGGAACGGGGGAGGGGGGGGGTTCTTTACCTTGGGTACTGGATAACAGGGTAGGGAGGGTGGGAACGGGGGAGGGGGGGGTTCTTTACCTTGGATACTGGATAACAGGGTAGGGAAGGTGGGAACAGGGGAGGGGGGGGGGTTCTTTACCTTGGATACTCGGAGCCTTTGCAGGGCTTTTTTCCTGAAGGGAAAGATCGGACCTCTGGGCCATGGTCCAACTTTCTCTTCATCTGCAAAACAAGAGGCGAAGAGATGTTAGGAGGCAGTAGAGCGAGACAGACACCACAGACGTACGCCCGTGTGTGCGTGCGCACGTTCCTTCGTTCTTGCACCCCTCTATAATGACAGGGCCCAAAACTAAAAAACCTCCCTGCAGCAACCTAGCATTTGGTGAAAGATGAGACCTGGCTAGAGAGTAAATGATAATTGCTGCCTCACTCTCCAGATTACTTCTCAAAGACAGAAGATATGAGTCATCTCTGCCATTAACATTTACAAGCTGTAGTCCCGAGGAGAACGAAGCAGCGACTCGCTTTGAGAACAGGGAAAGAACGATTTTGTTGTTGAATAACTGGTACTGCAAACAAACGCTGACTTGAATGCTTGAGGCTCACAGCAGGAAAGAACTGACTGTTTACTTCAGAAAATTATTTGAACACAACTGTAGTTATTTTATTGCACACGGCACCGATCCTCACAAGAATAAAACAAATGCAGATAGTTCTCTCGCCTTGCCACAGGAACCAACCATTTCAAACGTAAATTATGAGCAAGAAGCCGAAGGTTCCCTACTTATTCAGCCTATAGATAAAAAGACAAAGAATTTTGAAGTTTCAGTTATCCTCAATGCAGATGATGGCGCTGCATAACACAGGCTAGGCTGGCTCTAGCTGAGAGAAAGACCAGGCTGAGGTGTGGTAGGAGGTTGGCTCTAACTGGAAGACATTTTATGATTTCTTTTTATTAGGATCCCCATGAGCCGACACCAATGAAAAGGCATGGCTGAGGTGTGGTAGGGTTTATTACACTGAGGACCTTCACTCCAATAGGTTGCATTCCATACTGGAGAGCCTCTGACAGGCGTGGGAGATTCCCCCCCCCAAAAAGAGCAGGGGACACAAACTCACACACTCACTGAAACAATCATTTGGGAGCAGTTATATGCTATAGGATGGGCAATGACTGTACCCTTCGCTAGAAAGAATACCTTGATTAGAATAGCTTGATTTATACATGGGCGGTTCAAGGGAAACCACACACACTAAAACCTCTCCTGTCTCAGTGGGTGCATAGTTAGAGCCTGGATACTGAACATCTAAACAGGAGAAAACAAAAGGCCTCAGTTTCCCCTCACACACCGAGCCCAAAAATGACATTTGAATAAAACTATTTTTGGGGATGTACTTGTACAGTGAGTCTCAAATGGATTTTTATGCACTTGGTGAATTGAATGGCCGGTTAGGAAGGAGCACTGGGGGTTTCAAAAGACAAAGCCTTTTCTTTCGTGTTGTGTTTGCTTTACTCTGCTTTGGTAGTGTGACTGGTACATCCTGAAATAAACAGAGATTTAGCCTATTTTATATGGGACGTTAACACAAATAGATGCAATGTCCACCATACACAGTGGACTATAATAACAGACCAATAATACCTATTAACTATTCATATCACTGCACTCTGACCGTCGGGACTCACACATGCATGGAACACTAGCTAGATGCACCGAGACAGACAGAAACTACGCCAAGGACAAGTTCAGAATGCAAAATATTTAATTTGTTGTCAATTCTGGAGCCACAGAAAAATAGATAATATAGCCTAGCCTGCAATGTGGCTATAGGACTGCAATGAGGTCTGTATGGACGGAGGCCTACTTTTAAACTTTGCCTATACCTGAATAAAGATCGACTGATAATCAACGATCATTTAACTTCTACCCAACACCAGATTATTTAACAGCTGGGGATGTAGCCTAGTTGATTGGAGGACCAATCAACGATACTGATATCAAAGACTATTGATTATAGTTGAATTTCCACCAGATCATCTGGAGCTGAGTGTGTGTGTGTGTGTGTGTGGTGGTCTAACTGAGCTGAGGGAAGCGGTTCTGGTTTCTCTTTCTTGTGAAGAGCTGGCTGGGTTTTGATTAGGGACCCTGTACTGGGATGGTTCACAGCGCGTTGACGAGACAGTTGGGTCAGATCAAGAACCGTTCAAATAAATGAAAGCCATCTCCCTGAGAGAGAGAACAGGCCTACGTAAGAGGGAGACAACAAATGAATCAGAATCATTGAGAAACGATTTTGATGGGATGCACTGCAGAGAAGGCAATGAAAAGGGATTCCGGAAGAGAAATGGTAGAATAACATTCCAAATGTTGGTGAAGAACGGAAGATTTATCATCAATGTGTTTTCCATCGAGTTATACATTTTTTTCTATCTCGAGGAAGTGGTTGGGTTTTTATAAGATATTCTCTGCTTGTTAGGGGATTCATTCTCAACCCCAATCCCTTGTTCTCCAAGGAATGACCTCACTGCAATGGCAGTTCAAGTAGTAGGGAGAGTAGGGGTGTGTGTGTGGGGGGGGGGGGGGGGTGGTAGTGGCTGACGAGTGCAGGCGTTGAAAACACAGAGCGCAACCACCAGTCTCTTGTGTTTCAGCCGTGGGAAAAGGTAACCCAAGACGAGACGGAGAATGTTGTTTGTAGACAGCTACTAATCAGTCACTCTGTGTCACACCTCTGACCTCCCCAACTGTGAGAAGGAGGAGAGCTGGATAGAGAGATAAAGACATTTTGAAAAGCAGTGAGAGAGCGTGAGAGAGAATGAATGCGTACGTCATAAGATCTGAGGAAATCATTCTCTTATTAGAAACTGGGTGGTGAATGAATGCTGATTGGCTGACAGCAGTGGTATATCAGACCATATACCACGGGTACGACAAAACATTTATTTTTACTGCTCTAAATACGTTGGTAACCAGTTTATAATAGAGAAAATAAAGATTGCTCCCCGTCGGTCTGAAAAGACAGATAATCCAACTGTAATGTGTTATTACTCATTGAAATGTAGACCTTATGAAAATATTACTAATTGGAATAATGTTCTCCATGCACGCCACAGTTATTCAATTACCATGTCAAGCAGCCATGAAATCATTTCAAGATCTCCATAGGAGAAACAAATAGAACTGGGACATTACTAGAAAGAGATGGGGCATCCGTAATATCCATTTGCACGGAACAGATAGCAAAGGGACTTATTGCTTTCAGAGAAATTAAAGTCAAACTGGATTTTCTATTAGGCTTTGAAAAAGCAGCCCGTCTCCCCCTCTGTGCCTGTGGGCGGTTAAAACAGACAATTCTTACAAGACAACACCGAGCACTACCTTCCCTTCAGAGTAGAACACGCTCCCTAGAACAGCAGCTAAGTGGATGGCAGAGAAAGAGCATCTAGGCATGAAATTATATGACTCTGTAGAACAGTGGATTGAATGTGAGAGAATATGAAATGAGAGGAAGAGTAGGCTACTCACTGAGGAGAATTTGCTACAACAGAAGCTCACAGTGAATGACAGTAAAATATAATTTAGGTATGAAATTATAGCCTCCTACTTGATACCTCTTGAAATGGAAATAATAAACAGAAAGGCTCATTATCATATTTAAATCCTATCTTGCCCGGCTGAACACAGTCCACACTTTAATCCCACTAATTATAAACCTGAAATGCATCCAAACCCCCAGCAGCCCAGTCAATTTGACTAGCCAGCACTTTTCTCCTTGGAATTTGTGCAAATGAATTTGAAGTGATTACCCAATTTGTTTACATAATATGATCCACTATAAATCATCAACAGCTGCACGTTCCCTTTCGTAGTTTCGGGAGGACGTGCCGAAACTGTTTAACGGTAACGGATGGTGGACACTGACACGGAAGGTGTGGGATGTTCCGCTGCCCGGTAACAGACGTTATTCAGATTTTCCGGTGTGCTCAGTTCATACTGGTTGACTGCCTCTCATAAAGGCTCGCTTTCCACGCAGCCAAGTTATTAAGCGGATCAGCAACCGCATTCGTCAATGTTATCCGCACTTGAAACCGTAATCGCTTTTAAGAGACGCTGTGATGTTGGTTGCGGCAAACGACATGCAGTCCTTCAACCGCGTCACCAAAGTCTATGAGAAATTCCACCACAATAAGCGTACATTTCTGGATGACATAATATGATGAATAAAAACCTGTCATAAAGGTTATTTTGCCTTATACACAGCAGTCTGACACAGTGGCCCATCATTTGGGCTTGAAGCCTCAAGCAAGTCTACAGCGTAAGGAATATACGCTCTTTTTCAACAGGCAATTCAACAGATACAAATCAGATAGCCTACAGGTAACTATGCAGTGAGTCACTTGGCAACACAAGATGCCCACATCTGCATATGTAATAGTCTGATGCATAACACATAGGCAGACCAAGGGAAATATTTGGAATAGGAAACAGAATAGCTACAACCTAACCTAAAAGCATTGATAAAAAAACAAAACATATATTGCTCACTATAACCTGGAAATGGAGGTTAAATTCTATGCAGAAATGGGAGGAAAATTCCAATATTCTGAATAGGTCTGGTTTTGCATCCTCCAGAAGCACAAAAAAAAGAAGTATCTGGTCTAATCATTCCTTTTGATGTTAAAGCACTCCGTGAGGGTAAATAATGTAAAATTGTAGCCTATTGGTTAATATATGCTGTGATGCAAAGGAAGACACTGCTCACACGGTCAGCGTGACACGCAAGTGCAGTTAACTGATGGACAGATAGGCTGGGTCACCGCGTTTTCAACAACGGGCATCATCCATGGGAAAGGAATGAATGCTCATTGCTCAAATATTATAGTGTGAAAATGCAAAGCTACGACAGCAAACCTCACGTGTAATTATTATGCAATGGGCCTATGCATAAAACCCAATGTATTTCATAAGCAATATTTATTTATTCTGTTGCCGACATCCCTGTATCCTGAATGTCATAATGAAATGTTCGCTCAGTATGAATCTCTCAGTCATTCTAAAATATGAATCAAAACGGCTATGATATGAGCCCCGCATAATTCCCCTGCTGTTCCCGTTCATCCTCTGCAGTGCCTTCCCATACAAATCTGCTGGTGTATACAGCAGCGCGTCATTTTCAGCCATTCAATTCGCAACTGGCAGAAAATTATTTCCCAGGCGCTTGGTCAACATGTCAATCATGCAACGATATGACAGCAAGATTATATGCATCATCATGCCGCACAGACGTAGAAAGCCTACTCACTTTATAGAAAATCATCTTTAAAGTGCCGTAGAAACCCATGTTTGGAAATCCGGCTGTGGTTTCCTATTCCTTCACTGCGAATCGTTGAATCCCAAATATGTCAGAGTGGTAGAATCGCAGTGCAAAGGGGAGCAGGGCAGGGTGCTCGCGGGTAGATCCGTGACAATCTCTGATGTGGACATGCTCGAGCACGTCACCGAACGGGCGTGCGTGCTTGACGGTAGGTGTAGTAGATTTCTCAGTATGGAATAGCTCCGTCCGTGCCACACCGATAGATTTTTCTCAGTAACGATTCAAATACAGAACGATGTAGCGAGGAGGATCTCACTACCGATTGCCCCACAGGACAGCACGAGCGAGGATAATGAGCAAGGAGAGAGGGATGTTATAAAAAGGGGAAGTTGCAACTCGGGAGAAAGGGGAGTGGCGGCTAGGGGAGAAAGGGGAGGGCCATGCCCTCTTCAGAGCCTTTACAACGCTAGCTCCTGCGTAGAGCTCGGATTACAATTTCCCCGGCGGTGAGGAGGCGAATGGTGCAGTCCAACAATCAACAGTATGCGCAGCGCATCAATTATTGGTGCGAATACACAGAACCCAGGCAGGAACAGGGAGGGGGAAAATCACGGATGTGACTAGGTGGAGTACAGCTACGACCGGAAGTGACTTTTCGTAGCAGGTAGAGAGGTTTTTCGCTAACCTTAACCTAATTCTCCTAACCTGCCATGCTAATTATTCCAACCGGCTGTGTGAATTCTCCTAACCTACTATGAAAAAGTCACTTTCCCGTCATAGCTGTATACCACCGAGTCAACCCCCCCTCACTTGTTGCAGTCCACACACCCCCCCATGGTATGGCAGAAGTGGCACCACTAATGTTCTTTCAACATCACTGGGTAGGAGGTATTTATCACAACTTGCTTTGAATAGGATATTCTGTATAATCAGTGCTCTGCTTTGGGCAGTCAGACACAAATTACATCCCGAAATGTGAGAAACTAATATAAATATTAGAGGGAGAATATGATATTGAATAAACAAAAATGTTTTACCTAATATTTCAGCCCATGCATAATAAACGCAATAACATTCATATATTCCACACTTCATTCAGCCCGGGGATAAAGAGAAATCCATTATTCTCTAGTCGGCAGCGGTACACAATATGCACTTCAGGTGCAGCACCTGATTTACACACGAAATGAACGCTAATTCCTTTTCAGTATGGGCAGAAACAATGATGGGCCTTAGTTAACATAACTAGAACATAGGTGATGGCTTCCCAACTGGGAATGGGCAAAACTTCCCACATGCAAATGATACTGCTGGCGAAGGGAAATAAACAACTCTAAACTGCTGGTTTGGGTCCAAAACAAAACAAAGTCACAGCTGAACAAACTAATAAATAATAATGGCTGAGGTGAATACACATTGTTAAAGGAAAATACTTAATAGTATTTGTCACCTCCGAGGTAAGAGGGAAGCTTTGCACAGGGTTATCCAGCTATCTGGTAAACAAAACCTGCACTGGCAGGTAGCTAAGCTCGGCTATTGTTATTCAAATAATGCCTTGTGTAGAAAATAAATACACATGAAAAGCCATTTTGCTTACGTTGATCAATTTGGACAAATGGGGAAACTAGTCTGGGGATCTTGAATTAGGTCTGCAAACACCTGCAAGGTAAAAGCAACTAGCCTGCAGTCCTGCAATTCTCTGAACATGTTGGGACTTGTTCTCCATAGGGGCCGATTCATAAAAAGGCTGTTGCAGTGCCCATATTTCCTATTGAGAGTGTCATTGGCAACATGGGAGGTACATTGTTTTATTATCTTGTTAGAACATCTCTTTAGACATCTGTCAGGACATTACCGGTGAAGCAAACATACGGTCACATTCTACAAATCCAGCGTTGTGCTTTGAAACCCCAGTGTCAGTCGAGGTCGAGTAATTAAAAAAAACAATCCCTTTCCCTCTCATCAACGCCTTGGAGATTCCCTAAAAACACACCACTTCCATTCAGCTACGACCGGAAGTTACTTTACATAGCAGGTAAGGAGAACCTACGCAGCAGGTTAGGAGAATTAACGTAGCAGGTTAAGAGAATTAGGTTAAGGTTACGAATTGGGTTTTTGTTATACTGTTGTTTTCATCCTGTGATGTTTGTTGTGTAGTAAATGTTTGATAAATAACAATGAAAATAAAACATGTTTTTTCATGTCTGAAATGTGCTATATAAATAAAGCTCGATTATGATTTGATTAGGGTTAGCAAAAATACTCTCCTAAACGGCTACGAAAAGTCCCTTCCACGGGGGCTCCCGAGTGGCGCTGCGGGCTAAGGCACTGCATCTCAGTGCTAGAGGCGTCACTACAGACCTTGGTTTGATTCCAGGCTGTATCACAACCGGCCGTGATTGGGAGTCCCATAGAGCGACGCACAATTGGCCCAGCGTCGTCCGGGTTAGGGTTCGGCCGGGGTAGGCCGTCATTGTAAATAAGAATTTGTTAACTGACGTGCCTAGTTAAATAAAAAATTCCAGTCGTGGATGTATTGAAGTGCCGTGTTTTTTTAGGGAGTCTCCAACACCTTGAGTTCTTGTCCCTGTTCCACCTCCCTAATCAGTGACTAATCTCAGTCAAGATGATTCAAATAACCACAGAGACAATGGAGGATCACAGGAAGGGCCTCTTCACAGGTTACTGACTGGGAATCAGATTTACCAGCTCTAAAGGCCATTAAGACACTCGACATTATCCAATCATCTGGATTCAGGTGGAAAATCGGGATTTTGGAGGTGAGGAGAGGCACTTGTCGAATTGGTGAGACAAGAATGAGAGGAGAGAAAATGTGCCAGTATCCCAAAACCATTTGAAGGAAATCGGAAAACTCACACGAGGCAGGCCATATAGCAACTGCTTAGAAAAGCAAGCCACATGGATATCCAGATGTTAGTTTAATAGAGATAGTAAACCGTGTACACACACACACACACACACACACACACACACACACACACACACACACACACACACACACACACACGTATTCATGTTTTAGGACAAGGACTTGCATGTATGACAAACTATTGAGGCCTTAGAGAGGGGCCTCACCTGCTCCCCATGTAATCTAGTGTTGGATGGGTTAAAGGTGGCCAGGTGCAGTATAACTAAGATAGTCTGGAGCTCCGTGTGTGTGTGTGTGTTCCTTCTCCATGCACTGGAAATCTTTCCTCGTTTGTTTTTGTTGCCACAGCAACACACCGAGACGGTGTGTGTGTGTGTGTGTGTGTTTGGGCCTCTTGAGAACAACCCCCTCGCTGCCCAGCCTTAACACAGTACATTGGAATGCGTGGAACGCGAGAGCGGTGGCACCCCAGCCTTTGAAGAGCCTGTGACCTCTGTTGCTCCTCTTCTGCCGCTCGGTAAAGCATTAACAGACAGCCAGCGGTGCTAGGCTCTTACCTCAACACTTATCAAAACCTCTTAAAAACCCTCCCGACCCAGACATGGGGCTTCCACAAAACAGGTGTCCTCCGAAGTAAACTCATTTCAGACTCATATCTCAGCCTTGTCCGTGTTTTGTCTTCTCGTCTTTAAGTGATAGACCTCCGTGAGAGAAACTGACAGATCTCTCTATAGATATATAAATATATCTAGATATAGATCTATCTATATAGAGAGCGATATATAGAGACAGAGAGGAGCGAGAGAGCGAGAAGGCTAATATATGATGAATGGTTCTCGGTGTTGGAATATATATTGGGAACTAGAATGGAGAATGTAGTAAATTTACTATCTTTTAACAGCGCAGTGGTATGTCTGGAGGGCAAATGCAAATGCTCGATTCCCTTTGTCTCTCCTCTCTCTCCCTCTCTCGTATGGGGCTTCCTACGCAAACAGTAGGCTACAGCATGTGGATGTATGGATTTCTATGGCAGTGTTTCAGCCAACAGAATAGAAATGAGCTTATGAGTTCTTCAGGAAAAATTGAGCACCCATGACTGTTTTTTTATGTACGTGATACTGCAGTATTTAAAAAGGAAAAGGAACTGCAGAACTGATTCAAGGAATTCATCATTCTTCATGAGGTTTCATTAAATAAAGGGTAGAAAGTGAAAAATGAAGGGACTTAACCCTCTCTATAGGTGGATTAGATGGACTTGGACGTTGAGCTCTTCAAAGGCAACAGATAGGTGGGAAAATACCCTGGCTCAAGCTATAGGAGAACGGCCTCCTTGATCAAATGTTTAAACGTGGGGCCTTGTTGAACTTGAAGCAGCAAATACTTCTTGGGCAGTGGTGCGTCGTTGAATAACCGCCGTGTCATTGTCCTGGCGGTGACAAAATAGGAGTACGGGGCGGGGGGCCTTCGGTCTCAATGGCCGCTCACCGAGAGAGCAATAGCAGGGTGCATTCCAACCAGACAGATGACATGCGATCGATGGACGACTACGGGGAGAGGTGTGACAAATGGAACCTTGGATCATCGGTGGAACATTCCATTCTGGGGAGCATTATTCTGAATAATGACATCTGCCTGTGGCTGCTTGGGGCCATTAGCATAACAGCCTTTAGCCACCCATGCGACTGCAACCCCCGAGAGTCCAGGCCTCTATTGGGGTCAGGTCAACGAGGAAATTAAAGTGAGGAGGGCTGACATCTATTGTGACATCACGAGCGTTCCATGGGAAATGGACAGAACAGAGGATAGAAGGGCAATGTCCATTACTGCCAATCACACGCTGTTAAGAGTCAAATAGTAATTTAACCTGGACCCAAGGTTGTTCTCATGCTTGATATCTGGGAGGCTGAATGTCTGGGAAGCCTATTGGAAATTCCAGAGAGACCAATAGTCTCCACTTCAGTGAGTTTTGGAGAGGAGAAAGTGTATAAAACTCTGCACGATGGAGAACAAAAGTTTAACTCCAAAGACAACCTACTGGCCAGGGCAGACACACACAACCACACACACACACACACACACACACACACACTATAAAGCCCAAGACACCAGGGGCGACTGGGTGTGCTATGGACCCGTGATAATAACACCATAAATTACTGTGACAAAACTAATATCGAGCTTTATTAGTTGTTTATCCGCCATCAGGATCTAAAATTGGACTTTCTATTTCCCTGCTGAAAGCCATTGAAGGTCAGGCTTCACAATAACACCATGAGACATTCCCACTTCCTGGAAGGAATGCTTAATAAGTAAATAAGAAATCAAACCGCTGACTAATGACTGATATTTTTCTGCCCCGGGGTTCAAGTGAGAAGAGAGACGTCGGACGTCACTGTGACATTTAACTAACCAACTGTGCCTCTCTCTGGATTACAACCGAGGGAAATAAATCTCTGGCTGACAAAAAAGGTCACCTGGATTATTTTCCTAATCGAAAGAAACCAGTGCTTTGTCTATTAGCAGGAAGTAGGTAGCAGGCTTGTGTTTAACTTCCAGCAGCACTGTGGGAAAAAGTATATCTGGGTGGTGGGCTCCTGCAGTTTCTCAGTGGATGGGGGGCTAGAGGCTTCTTCCTGACCCCCCAACTGGAGCCTTCCCTTCTGGGTTGGGCCAGGCACGGCACCTCCCAGCTATGGAGGCCCGGCCAGATCTGAGAACAGCAACCATCGCTTACCTCTCTAGGGAACAGGCCTCCCTTTGGCACTGATCTGAGAACAGCAACCATCGCTTACCTTGTATTTTCCCACTGCCTACTGATATAGTGTATCACTGATCTGTGACCTGCCTTTAGAGAGGGATTTCAAATGAAAATGGGGGAAGAGGAAGCTGTTGACCTTGTCGAGTAGAGCAAATAAATCAGACAGCAGGAAGTGTTGTGTCCTTTGTGGATGGGTTGAATTAACCCTTTGGCACTGAACTACAGAGAAGCTGACACACGCACACACACACACACACACACACACACACACACTACAGAACAATAAGCACACAGAGTTAGAAAGCCAAACACGGGTGCTCCTCTTGGATTCTTCAAAGCCAGTCTTGACCTTTACCCATAGTCAATTAATACAGAGACTTTCTGCTAGCTACGAACGGCGGCTATAAACAAGATGAGTCAGAGCATGACTTATGTACCAGACAACCACACAGGAAAACAATGTCAGGGGTTGATATGTTTCTGGGAGCATTTATATGACATCGTTATACGATTTAGCTGCAGGCCTGTACCATGAACAGGGAACTTAACACTGATACTCCAATAATGCAGTTAACATGTGAATATTACCCCTCTGTCCCATCCCTACTGTGTTGCGGTTTAGCATGTTTTGCATTCACCGCATCAATATTCCACATGGACATGAACACGGAGAGAAGAGGGTTACAGAATTGGTAGCCATAAGCCAGGTGAAACTTGGCCTGCGCTGGTGTCAACATTTACAGAGGAACGGATAAACCCCCTTTAATTATTCAAAAGTGCCACTCCACAGCCCAGATTAGGCAGAACGAGCCAAATTGCAAAAAAGCAGCGGTGGTTTGCTGGCTGTTGGCTCAGTGTCTGGACGAGCTAGTTGGAGGAGGAGGAGGAGGGGAACGAGGAGTGTGAAAAGCCTAACTGTGTCTGGGTTACCTTTGACCTTCCTGGGTCTCTGGGTTCTGCCCAGTGCTCAATAGGGGACCATAGCTCCACCTCCTTTTTCACGTCACACATTTTTCAGATCTCAACCTCTCCTAACCACAGTCCCACAACACCCACCTCTCCCAACACAGGAACAGGCCTCTCTGGGGAACTATTGCCCTCTCCTAATAGGATCAGAAAGAGCAGGCTATTCAATCCAAACCTCTGCAAATTAGAGATATGAAGCAGGATGCCAGACTCTGTTGTGATCCATCTTTCTGTTGTCAACATGGGGGAATGTATATTGCCCCCCCCACCACCAAGGCATTTACCTTCATTTGGAGAATAATTTATAAAGACTAACTCGGTGTGTAGTAAAATGCCATGGGAGAATGCAGATGGGCTGGCCATGTCCATATTATCAAGCTTCAGCATCTCAATAAACGGTGACCTTTAAATGCAGAGTGGTGTGTGGGTGTGAAGCACTTTGCCAAGATGTGGGACTGTTCATTGAGTTAGCAATGCGTGGCCGTGGCTCTGTACATCCGGAGCGCACAACACACACACACACACAAACACACACACACACACACACACTGCGTCTCTCCCACCCACGCTTCAGCAGAAGACAGACGTCACTTTCTCCTTTAAAAATAGCTCCAAATTACAGCCCTGCTGCTCCCCTAACAATACCCAAGGACTAATAGGCATTCTCCTAGACCCTGCACTGGAAGGGGCAAGCCAGGGAAGAAGAGGAGGTGGAGGAAGAGGAGATGCCAGGGTAAAGGAATCTCACTAGAACCCACAGTATGTTTCTCATGTACAGTTTTCCAGAAAAAGCCACACTCTTTTCAACTACACCATACCGGAGCCACCTCCATACTACAAAACATCACTCTCAAAAAGGAGAAGATCACTAAACAGGGTCCAAACCGGAGCAAAATCTATTCTCTGAGATGTCATTGGAGTGGATGGAGCAGCTGGAAACTTTGGGCTTGGGGTCTCAGAAAAGCTTGAGAGTGGGATGGTTTTCTCCAGAGCAGAGGAAGAAAGATCTAGAACTCAAAAGCTGAGGCTAGCGGAGAAGACACGAAACGGAGAAGCAATTTGGAGCGGAGAGGGTGAGGTAGCCGTTGTTTTTCATTTTGCGGTCTTTTTGAAGATTACGGTGTGATGAATCAGGAAGACAGGTGAGCCTGAAGGATGGTGTAACATGGAAGGAATGCAGGTGGAGGATCCAGGAACGTCTTGACGTGTTTAGCTGAGCTACGACCAGCAACAACACTCTTTGTACCAGAAAACCCATTGTACTAGCAGTCCTGAAACATTGCTCCATTTCAATACCGCTGTTCTCCCATACTTGACAGTTTACCTACCCAATGTCCTAAATGCCATCTCCACAGCAACCAGCTACAAATAGAGGAGCAAGTCACAAACACAAAAACAAGGGTCTCATGATAAGGAGGTCAATATGAAAGAGGCGGCGGCCATTTTAACCTCTGTCCAATTACTAGAGACTCGGGGGACAACGCTTGATCTTGTTTAGATGTCGGCCATTGGCTTAGCCTTTGAAAAGCACAGGCTCTTTGTCTAAATGGACTTTGAGGGATTCGACTTATCTATAAAAGGCTAACAGTAGGAGTGAGTGATAGTGTTGTGATGGAGTCAGGTGGTAAAAATGCTGCCACACACACACACACACGTTGCCATGTCTTGTGAAAGAGACATAAATGGAATTTGTTTTGGGTGGTTTGTCAGTGGAATGTGACTGACGCAACTCAACAGCAATGCAACCTGGGCCGAGTAGTTGAGGAATGCCCATAACCCCAGCCATGTCTGAAATAGTCTCCTCCACTCCTGAGTATGCAAGTACAGTATATTAACATGACAGTGTACGCTTGTGTAAGTAAGCATGTGTGCGTTTGTCAGTCAGTGAGAGGGTGTGTGTGTGTCGGTGAGAGTTTATGCATGAATGCGTGTGTGTGTGTGTGTGTGTGTGTGTGTGTGTGTGTGTGTGTGTGTGTGTGTACTGTAGCTGAATCTGAAGCAGTAATCTGCTCGAGTGTGTGTACGTGTGAATGTTTGGTGGGTTTTAACACATGCTCCCTGATAGCGGAATCCTGCCGTCTTTCTGCATGATTGGCTGAGCAGCAGCGGTGTGGAAGAGCGTCCTCCCGTTCTGGGAACACACTCGTCACACTACCTCGGTTAGCCCGGTTAGCATCACCACACATGAACGCACGCACACACACACACACACACACACACACACACACACACACACACACACACACACACACACACACACACACAGTGGTCTGCCCTTCAGGTGCGTCGCTCCCTTACACAGTATGCGATCCTCCCTTTTTCCACACGTCTCAACAGACTCAGGTAGTCACCATATCCCCTGAGGAGAAGCTAGGTAGAACCCAAATACATCTCTATGTTGAGAACACCTGGGTCTGTATCCATGCTGCTTGTAGCCTAGCGGTTAGAGAGGTGAGTCAGCAACCGGCGGGCTGCCAGTTTGAATCCCGGGTCCGACAGGAATTGAGCCGGTATTAAATCCTAGATGCCTTCGCTTGCCTTTGCGCCCAGCATCTCTCCAAAAGCTGTACGTGTCTTTGGTAGGGGTTGGGTTAAAAGCCGAGGTCAAATTTCTGACCGACCAATAGCGATGTTAATTTTATTTAGAGCGGCCGGCCAGACCTCACAGGTCTTTCACCACCTCCACTATCCATCCTCTGCTCTGCAGCTGCAGTACTAGCCACAGTCAGTTAACACCCGGCTAGAGTATTCCAGCCCGGCTAGAGTATTCCAGCCCGGCTAGAGTATTCCAGCCCGGCTAGAGTATTCCAGCCCGGCTAGAGTATTCCAGCCCGGCATTACAGTACAGCTATAATATTACAGTGCTGCAGTCCCTATGCTCCAAACACTTACCCCCTTAATGGAGAAATAATAGTGTGATAGTGTTTCAGTTTGGTTCAAATCGCCCAGAGAGGTTTGTGTGGCTTCCAAAAACTTTAATGGATTCATTTCATAAACAGATACATTGTACAAGCACAACAAACACTGGTCCATCGTTTAGGCTGCATGAGCTGAGGCGTGTGTGTGTGTCAGGGGGGGTAACTTGCTTGACTCAGCAGCCTGAGGCAAACAGAGCGCCACCAGGAGAGGAAGTGTGTGTAAACAGCAGCGTTGACACGGCTCAGTGACCTGCCGTGTGTCATGGGACTCTCCTCATGTAGCATGTTTAAGTCTACAGAGAGGAGGTGTTAGATTAGGGAGGACAGAAGGTTACAGTGAACGTATGACATATTGGTTTAATATGAGGAAGCAGAAATAACACACAAGTGTAGGTACACAAATGTCTAGGTAAGTGTGTTGGTTGGGAAATAAACTGTCTAGGTAAATGTGTGTGTGGGGAAATAAAATGGTTGAGCATTGGGTGTGTTTATACAGAAATGGTTGAGTAGGCTATTTGTGCAGTGAAACAGTTTCCTTTTTTTGAGAGAGTACTAGTTAGGCCGCTTGTATAGGAGAAGGGCAAGCGCTCTACAGTCCTATTAACCAACTGAACTGAGACAGTTGAGGGCTGGGAGGGAGGGATGGCTGGGAGGGAGGGATGACTGGGAGGGAGGGAGGGTGAGACTGAGGCCTGGAGAGAGGTGAGGTGTCTTGCTGGGATTCAGAGTGCTGGATGTGAGAGTAGAGGGCCAGAGTTATGGCTGTTACGGTGACTAGGCTTCTCCAAAACGGCTTTCCTATTATTAAGAACCTTAAAAACATTGCCTCGCTTTACAACAGGATTATAGTAGGCTTGTCACGATACAAACATTTAACAAAACGATTCCAGGCCAAGTATCACTGGCCTGGATTCGCTGGCCCATGATTCCAGGCGAGCATGCCTGTCGCGAAGCGGTGCTCCATTTCCCCTCCCTGACACTCAGAGGCTGCAGGACAGTGAACTTGCAAAGTCTACTCAGACTGGTCAGTGCAGGCGAGTGATGGCTGGTAGGGAACGAGGTCGGCTGATCACAGCTGCCACACGTGATATGCGCATGAAAGTGAAGTGGATATTATTGGACAAGTGCAGACAAGAGACAAGTGGCAGTTGCTTAAATCTATCAGAATTTATAAACAAAATGGACTTTATAAACATTTTATTCGTTATTTAAGTGCATAGATGACATTTGTTTCCCCCTGCCCCTGTTCAGACCGGTGCAACTCATTTCACACATATATTATTTAGTATATGTAAAGACAAGACTAAATGAAGAATAGTCTGATGTGTGACAATATCACTTGGGAATGATGCCCAGCGTGTGCAGTAAGGCAAGAAACAGCGCATGCCTTTTTTTGGCGAGTTTTTCCAATCATAGTTGCACACATGTAGCCTAGCCCATATGCCTATATGTTTGATAAGGTTTGTATCAACTAAAATGGCCAAATAACTCCAAACGTAGCCTATAGGCCTAGGACCTATAGGGTTAGAGCACAGAGCCTAGGACCTATAGGGTTAGTGCACAGAGCCTAGGACCTATAGGGTTAGTGCACAGAGCCTAGGACCTATAGGGTTAGAGCACAGAGCCTAGGACCTATAGGGTTAGAGCACAGAGCCTAGGACCTATAGGGTTAGAGCACAGAGCCTAGGACCTATAGGGTTAGAGCACAGAGCCTAGGACCTATAGGGTTAGAGCACAGAGCCTACAGAGAACTATACGGTTAGAGCACAGAGCCTACAGAGAACTATACGGTTAGAGCACAGAGCCTACAGAGAACTATACGGTTAGAGCACAGAGCCTACAGAGAACTATACGGTTAGAGCACAGAGCCTACAGAGAACTATACGGTTAGAGCACAGAGCCTACAGAGAACTATACGGTTAGAGCACAGAGCCTACAGAGAACTATACGGTTAGAGCACAGAGCCTACAGAGAACTATACGGTTAGAGCACAGAGCCTACAGAGAACTATACGGTTAGAGCACAGAGCCTACAGAGAACTATACGGTTAGAGCACAGAGCCTACAGAGAACTATACGGTTAGAGCACAGAGCCTACAGAGAACTATACGGTTAGAGCACAGAGCCTACAGAGAACTATACGGTTAGAGCACAGAGCCTACAGAGAACTATACGGTTAGAGCACAGAGCCTACAGAGAACTATACGGTTAGAGCACAGAGCCTACAGAGAACTATACGGTTAGAGCACAGAGCCTACAGAGAACTATACGGTTAGAGCACAGAGCCTAGTGACACATGTTCTTAGAGACCCAGTCACTGCGTAATCGCATGTGAAAACAGAGTTTTGACTGACCACTTTTTAAAAAGAGGATCCCAGCTTTCTCGTGCTGCTATATTTATTTATTGTTAAAGTCCACAGCCATATGGCAGAGCCAGATCAGGACCTAACATAAGGACAACTCAGATTAGGCTATTCTGTTCTTCTGAAATAGACATGCTTCTTTACACCTCTAAAATAAATAAGGGATTCATTGTGATGGTGTAGACTATATTACATGGATTTAGTAGACTGTTTAAAATGTAGATGTTCCAATGGTCTGCATCAGTGACTTGTAGGCCAAGCGTGGGAAGCCCGGGATGCTAAACGTGTTTATGTTAATTAATGGTCACTTACCGTGAGACCAGCAGTTATTTGCATGACAATCAGCGGCTGACAAAATGTTATGACCGCCACAGTCCTAGGTCAGAACCAGTTCATTTGAGAGAGGGTAGATAGAGGGCCCTGCAGAATGTGCACAGTGTGTGTGTGTGTAGTGTACACACATCTGTGAAGTCCTCTGAGACCAGATAAACCAGGGATGGGCCACTCCATTCCTCAGGGCCAGAGTGGTGTCACCCTATCCCCCCCATCCCTAGCAAACACAGCTGATTCAACTACACTGCACTCTAAACTGAAGATCGTGATTAGTTGATTATTGGAGTCAGGTGTGTTAGCTGGGGCAAAAAAGTGTCAGGACCCCGAGGACTAGAGTTGCCCATCCCTGAAATAGAGCAAACAGCAAGAGGAAAGTGGCAGACTGCAGGGAAAAGGCAGACTGTCAGTGGGAAAAGGGGACAAAGGGAGAGCGAGAGAGAGCATTGCTGACATGTCACCCAGGCAACAAAACCTAGCAGAGTTCTCTTTTTATAGTCCTAGCAGACTATAAAAAGCCCTTGGCTATAGTCACCACAGCACAGATAGAGCACCACTCAGAGAAACCGGTTACTACCCGCAGGGGGGGGGGGGGTGTGAGAGTAAGAAGAGAGGCCATGCTCTAACGCTCCATGCTGTCAGTCCTGCTTGGAGTCTCAGGCAAGCAGAGATTTGTGATTGGCAGGTAGAGAGACTGGAGTTAAACCTGAAGCAGAGGTAATGTGACCAGCATGGTGGAGGTGAACACTGCCCTGAAATAGACACCGGTATGGAGCAGACTGGAGATGCCAAGCAACATACGAGAGAGAGGAGACACCTTGATAGTAGCTGCAGATACTATCAAGTAGCTACCAGCTAGTAAAGCAACAGATACTAGACCTTGACAGTAAGATGAAAACGACAAGAATGAACGTTGAAGGATTGTTATACCCACAGAAACATTGACTTGAAATGGGAATACCCGTTCTAGTCTAGTCTATTTCTATGGTTATAGCAACTGTCTCTGTTGGTGGTTCCCTCTTGCTTTCCAGAGCTGAAAGGGCAGACCAGACGTTAACAGTTCCAAACCTGGGGGTGTATGCCAAATGGCGCCCTATTCCCTATATAGTGCACTACTTTTGACCAGAGCCCTAGCTGAAAGTAGTGCACTATGACGCAGCCCTGGACTGAGACAGTGCAGAGGCAGACCCCAGCTGCTGCATGGGGAGAACCTCACATCCCTGTGTGGGGTCTGGATTTAGGATATCCTGTTGAGGAGAGCCAAGGCCTGAGGTGAAGAGGATTCTCCTCCCCTCTTCCTCTTCCTCCCTCTCTCTCTCTCCTTTTAGTCAGCAGTGAAAGGTCAGCGTTAGACAACCCCTTGCTATTCTCCCCCTCTCAGTTCCTACCTCCTTTTAGTACAGCAGTGGAGAGACAACCATCTTGCTTTCCCTCCATTTCTTCTTACAAGAAACTTTTACGTAGCTAATTAATTTCTTTGCACATCTCAATTTGGGAGAATAAATGCCGGCCCACCGGAAGGACATTTTTCCAATTAAGCCGCTTAGATAACTACATTAAAACACAGCAGTTATCGGAAATTACACCGCGCAAAACAGCGACTTTAATAATGTGTCTTTCACTTTCATTATCATGAGGAAGGGGATGAGGTCTTTCTGTCCTTCAAAACAAGTCTCCAACTGGGCCTCAATTAATGCTGTAGATAGAAACAGGTTTTTCTTGTGTCTAACTTTGAAAAAGTTAACAAGGCTGTGGAGCATGAGTCAGCGTTTCAGAGTCTTGGTGGAGAAAGCGCTGAGACAGGGCTGGTTGGGTAGGCCTCGCAGGTCGAGAGGGGCTGCTGAAGGGCTCAGGAGGTGGGACAGGGCAGGTACGGTAGGCCTCGCAGGTCCAGAAGGGCTGAACGAGGCCCTCAAGGACAAGCCTGAGGCGGGGTAGTCGGGGCTGCAGTGCGGCAAACACGGCTACACAACAAGCCCTTGTATTATAGATGGCAATCTGTTGGTCATTACTTATACATGGGGGGGGGGGGCTGGTGGATACAGGAAGTTAAGTGCTCATGTATACAAAGAGGCCCATGGGGTTGACGAGCCATCTCACTCTCCTAAACGGCCGCCCCCGTGGGAGAAGCGGTTATGTATCCGCGTTAGTACACTTGATTTCATCCCCCCCCTTCTTTCAGCACTCAGTAGATAGTACATAGCGGTGCTGTACACATCCCACACAGCTCTCAGGAAGAGTGCTGGAGAAGACAGCATCATCAGGAACACTCCTACTCCCTCCATCTTGTGTTTATAAGTGTGTGTGTGTGTGCCTGTCTTTCTGTCTGTCTGGAGTGGTATTCAAACATCCAACCAGAGCCAAGCCCATTGGCATTCTAATTCAGTTGTTCATCTTTGACTTCTCCCATCTCTCCGTATTGGTCTTCTCTTCATTCTTTGCAGCGTTTTCCACAGGCTGCCCGTTTTGCTTGTCTTCTCACTCCGACAGCTCCCCTCAGTCCGTATTGTGCGGAGGCCATTTTGTTTTCAGAGTGGGGCCGTCGCTACGAGTCCAACGAACTTCAATAGCCGGCGTCATTGAAAGTGTAACCACACAAAGCTACTGCCTACGTCTTTGGGGAGAGCGACGGGAAGAGGGTGACGAATAAAGAAGAAGTGAAACATGGACAAACATCGAAGGATGTCGGTTTTTGAAAAACCGTTGAGCGGCTGGCAGTTAATTAACTCATTTCATTGTTGTGGCGACCATTTTCTCACCTTGTTCTCAGAAAAATGTGAAGGTACTGGAAATAGTGTATACTGCTACCCTTTCTTCTTAGCCATTCATACTGGACTGCTGTAATCAGTGAGAATAATCAGCCTTTCAATCCAAGGTTACAATGTCAAGGATGCTGCATTGACTACGAACCTGGGTCATTATTTGTAAAGTAATTTGCTATTCAACTTCATACGCACTATTGTATGCAGAAAATGTCGGGGTAGTAAGAATGAAAACATCACTTAAGGGGTAGACAACAGAGTTCTTTGAGCGTCATTCTACTTTTTTGTAAGAATGTTTTTGTTAATTTGTACAATGCAATCAAATCCATTGTGGAGAAATGACAATACCAGTCCTTTCAGACACAATCTGTTATCACGACAGAACAAAAGACAGGAGGATATGACTAATAGCAGCCCATCTTCCTTGCTAGTGACCCTGGGGTTGAAAAGACTCAGCAACTCAATGGACGCTTCCTTTAAAATCACGCTAGCGATTCCAGGGATAAAATCCGAGGTGTAAGATTGCCCCTGGGTTAGTTTGGTCACAGTGACCCTACAGCACCCAAGGACACACAGGAAAGTGTGACATGACCCAGCTACGCCTGTGAGGGAAAGGAAGTTGGCATGCGTGCTGACAGCTAGAGGACACAGCAAGCGTTCACGCCGACCGTGTCACCGCCACACTGCAGTAGTGACGTCGGGGCATGTCGCAACACGTCATATCCTCCAGCTGTAGAATGGCTCAACGGGTTGCCCACCCTTTCCACAATCAAAACGTCAGCTACTCCGACCATGGCAAACCATTCTTGGACCTTGCCCACTCTATACATTAAATCATGGCTATTCAAAAAGCATGCCCAGGGTAAGTTTCTCACCCATTCTATGCTGAGGTGTAGGCCTGAACCCATTGCCAATAAAAGCCTTTTTGGCAAAATATTTGAACATTAGCTACAGAACAGAAAAGCCTTTTCAAAAACGATGGCCGTCATAATGGAAACTAACGAACGGAGAAAAAGCAAACAGTAACGTTAAGAGACTTCGTCTCTTTCGTTCTCTCCCCTTCCCTAAATCCCATGCTTTGCGTAGATCAGATGGTTGGTGGAGCCTTTCCAGCGCAGAGCTCTAAAAATAAAGCCTTTAAAATGCTACTCCTTGTCACAGTGTATTCTCATCATGGTGGGGAGGCCAGGCCTCTGCTGAGAGGACCGTCTGTGTAGCAGAAATCTCTTTAGAGCAAAAAAATAAAAAACTGTTTCACTATGGACAGTGTTGCTCTGTACTGATGTAACTTCATCTTCTCGCCCTATGGTCCAGCTGTGAAGCGACCTTAGCTGTGACCTCCGAAGGAGAAGGGCAGAACATTGTCCAGCAAGCTTTCAGCTCAAGCCATGCTCTGCAGTCCGCGCGTACCTGTAATTCGTACGGATGTGGGGCATCACTACGAGTAAAAGCATTGCTTGTGCAGAGGCAGTTTGCAGAGGGACTGAATAACAGATGCTGATGTGTTTTTGGGTGGTGGCGTGTTCCTAAATGCAGGGAAAGAGCATGCATTATGTGGCAAGAATTATTAGTCTGTCAGTGCTAGGGAGTCTGCAGCGTCGCTTCCCTTTCTCTGAAAACAACAAGCTGTTTTTTTCTTCTCCCTCGATCGTCTCCACCCAAAGTAGTGTGTCTACTGTGAGTCTTGATAAATCATGTCAAATTCCAATTTGGTCTCTTAGCAGGGAAACGATTGCCTTTGGAACGACTTTCAGTCAATTACTTCCAAAACGATTTAAGTTGTCGGCTGTATACAAAGCTCAGTTTTCCTTTGTTTGGTGCGAAACACAACATGACCCTTTCAACCTGCCTCTGACGGGAGAGTGAAGGGTTGGTGCGACAACTTACGCAAGGACATTTTTACAAGGCTCAATGACAGTGAGTTTTACTCTACTCTCCACCCTGCAGAAGTCAGAACATCTCTCCGCACCTCCTGAGCCAGCTGACCTCTGAGAATGAGATATAGAGACTCTGCTGGAAACGGGGAAGGAGTAAGGTTGGTTGGACTAGCTTCCCAAAAATAGACATTCCTCTGCAGACAGTGTCTTGCCTCTCATACCACAACAGCAGTACATTTTCCGAAGGAGGATTCTGAGGTTTTCCGGCTCTGGAGCCGCACTCACTGCCTTATTAGGGGCCGCGGTTACTGCTGCATTTCAAGACCAGCGGAATGGAGCTGGAGGGGGGTAACAGTCAGTCCTCTTTCGCAGGTAGAGGAAAAGCTAGAAAGAAATGATCTACGGTTTTAATAATCTATGAGGGTAGTCACTCCCATTATATCCTGGCCCCTATATGTTCTCTCCGCTCTCGCTCTCCACAGGGCTTTAGGTCTGAGGGTGAACAGACCTTGAGTGGGCGTTGACACCGCATTTGTTTTGCACACAGCACAGGTCAGAGTCTGCCCCTCGGCAGGTCGGACAGGGCTACTAACGGGTGATCATTATCACACCAGTCAAAAAGACCGATCTGTTGCCTTTAGCACTAGTCAATAGTGCTGTTTAAGGATCAATACTCTTTGGAAAGGTCCAATAGCAGCAAGCAGTAATACCACAGCCAGTCCATCTCAGCTTGCTTCCCCCCTCAGGCGGTGGAAACAACCAGGGCAAGCTGGGGTCAAGAATGATGACTCTGACCTCTATAACTCCTGGGGTATGACCTTTGATGTCACTAGGGCCCCACAATGGCTGCCATGCACCAAATGGCTTAACACTAGAACCGTTAAAGCAGTCATTTAGATTTTTTATTACTCTGCCATTTTTTAAGTCGTGCCCCCCTTGGTCCTTGACTTTACATAAATAAGCCTATATAAACACGCCGCCATTGTCAGAATCTTAATATCAAGAACAAAACCAGTTTTAGGAGGGCATGTCATTTTAAAAAAAAAAAATTATTGGTTTACCCCCATTTCCCCTCCTTTTCCCAACAGTAGGGCCTGCTCCAATCATTTTCCCAACAGTAGGGCCTGCTCCAATCATTTTCCCAACAGTAGGGCCTGCTCCAATCATTTTCCCAACAGTAGGGCCTGCTCCAATCATTTTCCCAACAGTAGGGCCTGCTCCAATCATTTTCCCAACAGTAGGGCCTGCTCCAATCATTTTCCCAACAGTAGGGCCTGTGTTAACTCGAAATGACACAACGACAAGGTTCCTGTATAACAAAGTGTACTATACCGTATGAACACACTACAAGGTAGCCATTCCACTCTAGGCTAGGTCCATCAACCACCAGACTCCCTGCGCAGGCGCACTCTTGACTGAGTGATAGCCCCGTAATAACAGAAATATAGGGATACTTAAAACACTAACTTAACAATCTCCTCCTTTTCTTTAAAGACAAATAAAACATCAACATAATTAAATGTACAAGTATTATTCAAGTTCCCCATTACAAATGGGTTGTGTGACAGTTTTTATTTGTATTACTCAAGCTGCCACTTTGCAACCATCAAACATTACATCAGGTCTACTCTGTCTAGCAACCCATAAAATTTGTCCTATCTTTGACCTCAATTGATCAGCTTCAATTCCAGAGGGGAATTCCTTTGTACGGCTCTTGAAGAATCCATGTGAATGGGTTGAAGATTCTTGATATAGCTCTCCTGTTGCATCAGTATTGTCCCATCAACTGTAATAAACTCCATGCCAACATAACAATGATCATGCTCCTCACGGCCGACCTGGAAAACAGCTTTGAGGTGTGGAATCACAGTTGTAGCAAAGGTCTGTGAGCCACCCCAGATAAAGTCCTCAACATGACAGGCAAGTACTCCAGTCACATTACAGTCTTGATCAAGCCAATAGAAGACTGCAGGATCCACTTGTGACATTTTTCCACCTGTATTCAGCATTGTTGCCTTGACTTTGTTGTACCAGTAGAGTGATGCATCTGCCAGTCCATACACACACTTTTTTAGTTTCCACAGTGTTCCTTCGCTTTTAGCTTCAGGCGGAGGTCGGATGTGAATGTGCCTTGACAGCTCTGTTCCCTGCAAAAATGCAGATTTGATGTCTATGGAATTAAGTTTCCATTTTTTTCTGGCATTTCACTGACATCAGCAATCTGAGTGACTCTGAGGCGCATGTCGGTGAGTCTTTTGGGAGTTGTTTAGCAGCCAGCTCCTCTAACCCTCTAGCCACTAGACGTGCTTTAGGCACGATTCCAGTTAAGGATTCTTTAAGGGTACACACCCACCTTGTTGAGACACATTTTTGGCCAATGACTGACTTCCTCAAACGCTCCATTTTTCCTCCAAATTACTGAGCTCATCTAGCTTAGCTGAGTCAAATGACACGTCCTTTGTTTCAAGTACACCATTTTGAATGTCATTCTGTTTTTCTCGATTTTCCATTGGTTAAATTCTGAGATGATCTACAAGTGACAGGTCAACTGACCCTGTTGTACCAGAAAGTGTAGCTGGTTCAGAGAACTGCAAGTTGTACCAGTTCTGGTGTTTTCCTTTGGCTTTTCCTGCTCGTCCAATGACGGTTGCTGTATGTGGAATACCACTCTCTCTGTCCATGTATTTAACGGTTTGTCCAGTTTTCAGATTGGAACAACCATGTTCTCTTAACACATGTGGCTGCTGTTGAATGTTTTCCTCATTTGAACGCTCAACAGTATTATCTGTGGCATGTTTGAAGGTCTCTGCTCCATTTCCTGTGTCAGTTTCAGTGTCCATATCATTGGATGTGACATCTGGTAGGTTTGTGTCTGTTACTGTGTCCTTTTTGTCATTTTCATTAGGATGATTCTCAGCAACAGCCCCTCTATCTTGTTGATCATTTACTTTCCGCAATCTGGAGTGATGCACCCTGACAATGATGCCTCCGTGCCTCACAAATATCACCACACCATCTTAGCCAATGACTACTCCCGGTCCTTTCCACTCTTGACCGTCAACTCGTTTGTAGTACACTTTGTTTCCTGTTTCGTACTTCTCAACAGTGGGTCGTAGCTGTTTACGCAGAGCCCTGCGAATTCTTTCTGAGCACTCTGCTTCAGTGAAGGCTTTTCTCGCTGCATGTAGTTCTGAAAGTGGCTGTCCCACCCACGCACTCACACTGGTCCCTTCTAGTGCTGGTGGCTTGTCAACCAGTACAGAGGGAAGATTAGGGTTCTGCCCGAACACTAGTTGGTATGGGCTGTAACCATGAACATTGTGCATTGAGTTTTTTGCCATCAAAGCCCAATCTAGGGCTGTGTTCCAGTCACATCCATTGTCTTGCTTCACTTTCAGCATGATCTCTGTGAGTGTTTGATTGTGTCTCTCCAGAAGTCCATTGCTCCATGGACTGTATGCAGCAGTTGTCTTTACCTCCATGTTGAAGTTCTCTGCCATTTCCCTTATTTCATTATTATTGAATTCTCCTCCATTGTCACTGTACAATTTCTGGGGCGGGCCATGCACACATATCCAGGAATGAATGAAGTGCTTGACGATGTCACTGGGTTTCTTTGTATTCACAATGCTTCCAGCACTAAAGCGCGTGAAGTGGTGGATTATGTGAAGGTACCACACATTTGGTCCTAACTCATGTAGATCTACAGCCACTGTTTCATTGTACTTGGAAGCCAGTGGCAAACCAACAGCTGGTCTGGACTTAGGTTTACTGTATTTTTGACACGTCTCACAACTGTTAACTATCTGCTGTAGAATGGAAATACTCTCATCATCATTATTCCCTGAACTGCAGAGTAACTTCTGAAGTCTGTCAACTGTAGCATGTCCAAACTGTTTGTGAAGCTTTAACAATACTTTGTGTTTTTCTTCTGTGTTCATGTTCTCTGTGACTGTCAGAATCTCCATGCGCTCTGTGTCCGTCAGAATCTCATTTTTGCATGGACTCTGTGTGATGTCTTTGTCTAAAATGTTTACACAATAGTGGCCTGAGGTAGTAAGTTCAAGAGTCACTGGTTGTTTAAACATCACTGCCTTGTCATTTTTTATGTCTAGTACAGCCCCTGCCTTCTTGAGGGAAGCTTTGCTTAATAGTAAGGGGATATCTACAGGGACCATCTCTGTTTCAATGTGACACTTAGTCTGACACATTTTTACTGGGATCTTAACTCTCTTGGTAGAATGGACAATTCTCCCATCTCCAAATTTGAAAGCTCTGTTGCTTGGTGTGTCAATCATATTTTGTACTTCTTTCATATTTAGTTCACTGACATAGCTATCGAGCCATTTTGCACCACACACTGTGCGTGTACATGCAGTATCAATCACAGCAGATCCTAAGGATTCAACTATAAAAATCTCAGTATCAGAAGCAGATTCATTTGAAAAGTGTAATGTTACACTGCTCTCTCTCCGTTTACATTTTCCTCTGTTAGTTTAACTTGTTCATTTTTATGAGGACAGTCTTTAACCCAATGGTAAGTGCTTTGACAAATAGCACATTTTGATCTCCTTCCATATTTGTCCAGTGGATTTGTGCCGGGAAATGGCACCCTCTTCTGGTTGTCTTGAGAACGTGACTTGTTGGCGCCTTTTCTCTGCTGCTCAGCGTAATATGCCGCGTCACTCACTTGCATTCCATTTGTTATTGGCGCGACAGACGTCTTTTCACCAAAAATTATTTTTAGTGCCGATTTCATTGATGCAAAAGTCAGTACAGTACAAGCAGTCAAAGCCAACTGTTTCTCCCTACCATCTAGACAGGCAGCATCTAGCAACTCGAAAGCTAACACTGCATCCGGGAGAACCATGTCGTACTTGTGCATCCTATTGTACCTCTGTTCGAAATCAATGATGTAGTCCGTTGTCTCTCGTAACACTGTCAAAGTTTGAATAGGCCTCGTAGGCGCGGCCTTTCTTCTTTTAAGAAATACAGAATCCAGTGCTCTGATCAGAGTTCCCATACCATCATCCTTGTTCAAATCCTCAACGGATATTTTCAGTGCTGTATCTCGCTCTTCCCTCGAGCGATAATAACACCGCAAGTGCTTGCTTTTTCGCGTCCAGATTAGTAACCCGTGTCCAGATTCCAAGTAAAGTTTTCCAACTTTCGTACGACCTCTTCTCGTCGAAGCGAGGTGGCATATTGTTGTTATTAGCCATCCTCTGCTACCAATGTTAACTCGAAATGACAACGACAAGGTTCCAATTTAACAAAGTTTACTATCCCGTATGAACACACTACAAGGTAGCCATTCCACTCTAGGCTAGGTCCATCAACCACCAGACTCCCTGCGCAGGCGCACTCTTGACTGAGTGATAGCCCCGTAATAACAGAAATATAGGAATACTTAAAACATGAACAGCCTGCTCCATTCCTTCTCCCGACAGTAGGGCCTGCTCCATTCCTTCTCCCGACAGTAGGGCCTGCTCCATCCCTTCTCCTGACAGTTGAAAGTGCAGTGCCCAGCTAATAATCACTCCAATAATTGCCTCGAAACTGAACCTAAACTAACCCAAAACTAATTTCACACTTAACAGAGGAAATAAATTAAGCAAAGTATGAAGGGGAGAACGGGTGAGTTGATGAGCGAGGGGAAGCGAACGAGGCATAATTATGTAATCACCAATTGAAGAACAGGGTGGACCATTCTATTGTATTAATCGAGTCTAATTATAGGCCTAATCTCAAAAATGGTGTGTACCCTATATCAGTTCACCCAATCAAAGCAGTCTTATCGGTCTACTCTGGCCTTCTTGGAGTAGGCTACACAGCGAGAGTGTGCGTAATTGTACACGCTGAACGGCTTTAAATATCTGGGAAAATATCCACATCGGGCGTTAGGCGCGAATGTGGTGATGAGGCTTGTGGAACCTCACATTGGCAAGGGGAGCAATGTCACCATGGACATTTTCTCACTTCACTGTCATTGGCGAACAAGTTGCTTGAAAAGAAAACCAGTCTGGCCGGCACCATGAACAAAGTGAGACGGGAGCTCCCTCCCTCTATGGAAAATAAGGCACCTGCACAGCCGCTGTGGTACAAATGTCAACGGGACACAATAAAAGATGAAAAGCGGAGACTGTTACGCACTGCAACCAAACAAAGGTTTGTTCTGGATAGGAAAATGAAGGAGATAGTCCTATTGATCAAACAACCAACAGGTAGGCTAAAGTTCACAAAAGTAAGACTCGTGTGGTATTTATATATTTGCAGGAAACCATTCGAGTTTCTTGTGACTTTTGCTAGCTACTGCCTTCTAAACAATGATCTGAACAGAATGGTGCTGTACTGCTGCCTGTACAGTGGAGCGCAACATCAAAGTTAAAAGGCAGATGACCATATGGCACAGCTATTTGCATAATAGGCCTACTCCAGCTGTGATTGGTTGACGCACCGGTCTGTGTAGGCCTGGACAAGACTGACATTTATTCTACATTCTATGAATGTATATAAAAAATAAAAAACATTTGCATATGTTTTTGCTCTTTGGTCACAAAATTTGAAGTGAAAATAATTGAGTCATATTCTTCCTGAGGGTGGATACGAACACATTTTAATAAGATGGTTCTAAATCTGTCAGTTCCTCGGCAGATCAAAGAGGGCTACTAACGGGTGGTCATACCAGTGAAAAAGACCCAATCTGTTGCTTTTAGCACATTCAACAGTGCCATTTAATGATCAATACTCTCTGGACAGGTCCAATAGCAGCAAGCATTAATTCCACAGCCAGTCCATCTCAGCTTGCTTTCCCCTCAGGCTGTGGAAACAACCAGGGCAAGCAAGCTGGGCTCAGAAACATCATCATCCTTGACCTCTATAACTCCTGGAGTATGACCTTTGATGTCACAAAGACCCCACAATGGCTGCCATGTGCCTAATGGCTTAATCCCCAGTCCATCTGCTTGCTGCAGACCCGGCCCTGCTTGAGGAGGGTCTGTGAGGGAGAGGAAAGGGCCCAGGCAAGCATGCTCTGCCTCAGCTCTTGGGTGGCAGCCTGTTCCCTATATAGTGCACTACTTTTGACCAGGGCCCATGGAGAACAGGATGCCATTTGGGACGCATCCTCTGTCTGCCTGGTCGCCTCTGGAGGCAGCTGTATTGTAATGAATCAGGCAGAGGTCCGGGACAAGCGGCACTGTCACAAGGACCGCCCGGCATCGCTGGAAACAAGGACCCCTTCTCAGCGGCCAGCCCCAGGCATGAACTTGGCAGATTAGCCATTCAGGAAACAAATAAGGCCTCCACACAGACGGGCCCCCCCTGAAATGAACAAAAACAATCCACCGCCCGGGACCGGAGACAAGGAAGCGCCTTGGAAAGAAACAGCTTTTTTTTCTCTAAAGCCTTTTGTCTGAGGGAGTGAAAAACCCTCAGCCTGCCATCTTGTTGTTGTCCTCTTCCACTCTCTAATAAGAAATAGGAAACATACTCTTGGTGCAGTAGTTCAGCCACACTGCAGTATAGACATCTTCGTGGAGTTAATTTATGGGCTACTGGCCTCCATCTTGCTCTCTGTCCGTCAAAAGGTGGTTAAGACCCAAAGGAGGAAATCAAAGCTCAAGAATAGCAGAGGCACGCTATCAGGTTTCTAGTAGGGAGAGCAAAAGGGAGTGAACTGCTTTGATCAAACTGACTGGCCCCTGTTGTCACTAACTTTACTGTCTTGACCCTGTTCTGTTGGGGAAAGATAATGTGCTACTCGCCCACCTCTGGTGCTGGGAATCAGCCAGTGGGGCTTATCTCTTAGGGAGAGGCTGGGTCAGGGGAACAGACTATGTTTACTTGCTAGAGAGGCCAGATGTATGGCTCTGGGAGGTTGGCTCATTACACGATGCTGGTTATCATAGATATTAAATTCCACGAGCCAAGGTCTTTGGGAGCTTGAGAGGCCAGGCTAGGCGCCGATCTCCTCCCTATGAGTCTTCCCGCTGCCCGGGCCTGTTATGAGGGACGAGCGGGGGCGGCAGCCACAGCCGAGACCCCACCACCCTCCCTCCTTCCATCCATAAACGGTTGCCTGGCAACACTGACGGAGAGCTCTGGGCTGGCCTCCGGGCTGCAGTGAGTTAGCTGCCTCTGCCTCTGGCCGCAGCGCCAGGATAAGGATGAGGGGGGCTCGTCTTCTTTGCTGTCAAGAGACCCAGTCCAGTCCTGGCAATGGCCGCAGGTCTTGAACCTTTCAGTAATGAATTCTGCTAATGAAGTCTTCTCTTTCACAGCATCGCTTTATTTCAGAGGCCCCCGTCCATCATACAGGCAGACAGGCACTGATTACTTTGGCAAAGCAACAACACCAAATACAATAGGAGTAAAGGGTTAGTTGGAGGGAGAATCAAGGTTGGTAAAAAGAGAAAAAAGAAAGCTGAACAGAGCAGCAGCGGCAGCTACACAACTACATTTTCAGATGTTCCGCTTAACTGATTTGCAGTGATGCCATGCTTATTAGCCCAATCATTCACTTCCCTTCAGCTAACAAAGCCACGTACAACCGACCGGGCATAGCCCCCCTGTAGTCAGCGTTCAGTCCCATCCCGCTGAGATGGAAATGCCTCTGATAATCTTTAGAGGCAACAGCCAACCTTTAGAGTTTTTTTCCCCCTCCTCTTCCCCTCCCTGGTCTACGGTCTGCCATCTGTCTCTGATTCAGACCATGATAATGTAGGTTAATTATTATGCAGGAAAGGGAACGCATACTCTACCAAGAGGCAGGCAAGCTCCACAGCAGCCCGGTCCATGAAGTAGCCACATCAACTGCTCTGACTAGATCACCTGCATAGTAGTAAGGAGAAGGGAAGCCTAGACTATATGGAAACTGCTTCTTACATGGTATGAAGGGAGAACTAGTGAAAAGAACATATGGGCAATGCAGTAAAGGATAGCCTACATGGCAGTGTGTGTGTGTGTGTATACAGTTGAAGTCGGAAGTTTACATACACTTAGGTTGGAGTAATTAAAACTTGTTTCTCAACCACTCCACAAATTTCTTGTTAACAAACCCCCGATTCCACTCCATCAATGACACAAGTCATTTTTCCAACAATTGTTTACAGATTATTTCACTTATAATTCACTGTATCCCAATTCCAGTGGGTCAGAAGTTTACATACACTAAGTTGACTGTGCCTTTAAACAGCTTGGAAAATTCCAGAAAATTATGTCATGGCTTTAGAAGCTTCTGATGGGATAATTGACATCATTTGAGTCAATTGGAGGTGTACCTGTGGATGTATTCAAGGCCTACCTTCAAACTCAGTGCCTCTTTGCTTGACATCATGGGAAAATCAAAAGAAATCAGCCAAGACCTCAGAAAAAAAAAACTGTAGACCGCCACAAGTCTTCATTTCAAAATGCCTGAAAGTACCACGTTCATCTGTACAAACAATAATACGCAAGTATAAACACCATGGGACCACGCAGCCGTCATACCGCTCAGGAAGGAGACGTGTTCTGTCTCCTAGAGATGAACGTACTTTGGTGCAAAAAGTGCAAATCAATCCCAGAACAACAGCAAAGGACCTTGTGCAGATGCCGAAGTAAACATGTACAAAAGTATCTATATCCACAGTAAAACGAGTCCTATAGCGACATAACCTGAAAGGCCGCTCAGCAAGGAAGAAGCCACTGCTCCAAAACTGCCATTAAAAAGCCAGACTACGGTTTGCAACTGCACATGGGGACAAAGATCATACTTTTTGAAGAAATGTCCTCTGGTCTAATGAAACAAAAATAGATCTGTTTGGCCATAATGACCATCGTTATGTTTGGAAGAAAAAGGGGGAGGCTTGCAAGCCGAAGAAAACCATCCCAACCGTGAAGCACAGGGGTGGCAGCATCATGTTGTGGGGGTGCTTTGCTGCAGGAGGGACTGGTGGACTTCACAAAATAGATGGAATCACGAGGACAGAAAACTATGTGGATATATTGAAGTAACATCCCAAGACATCAGTCAGGAAGTTAAAGCTTGGTTGCAAATGGGTTTTCCAAATGGACAATGACCCCAAGCATACTTCCAAAGTTGTGGCAAAATGATTTAAGGTCAACAAAGTCAAGGTAATGGAGTGGCCATCACAAAGCCCTGACCTCAATCCTATAGAAAATGTGGGCAGAACTGAAAAAGTGTGTGCGAGCAAGGAGGCCTACAAACCTGACTCAGTTACACCAGCTCTGTCAGGAGGAATGGGCCAGAATTCACCCAATTTATTGTGGGAAGCTTGTGGAAGGCTACCCGAAACGTTTGACCCACGTTAAACAATTTAAAGGCAATGCTACCAAATACTAATTGAGTGCATGTAAACTTCTGACCCACTGGGAATGTGATGAAAGAAATAAAAACTGAAATAAATATTTCTCTCTACTATTATTCTGATATTTCACATTCTTAAAATAAAAGTGGTGATCCTAACTGACCTAAGACAGGGAATTTTTACTAGGATTAAATGTCAGGAATTGTGAAAAACTGAGTTTATAGTAATTTTTTTTTTAAGCTATAACTGACAGTAAGGGATAGCCTATATATTATATATGTAGTAAAGGACAGCCTATATATGTAGTAAAGGACAGCCTATATATGTAGTAAAGGATAGCTTATATATGAGAGTGGGTGGTGGTGAATGGGTAACTGAAGGGGAGGGCTTTCCAGTACCAGTAATGAGTGAAAAGACCAATGATTGAGGGACGGGGGCAGGACTGTGACACTAAAATGGTGGGGGAGTCCAGGTAGTCCCTTCGTCTCCGTCTTCTTCCATTTAGAGCTGAATAAACATGACCCAAGATGAGAAGGGATAGGGACAGCCTCCTCCTCGTTAGGGATGGGAGACAAGTGAGCCGCTGTCAGGGATTCCCCCTCTAGAACAAGGGTCTGTTTGTAGGAGGCTCACATTCTAGGATGTAAAAGGGTAAACAGAGGGTGGGAGATTGGACCTCATCAACCCCCGATTCCACTCCATCAATCCCTGACACCTGGCTGGGCAGCTCTGCTTTGCAGCAGTCCGGGCAGGCACTGCAGTCTGCAGCAAATGAACCACACCATGGTGTGGCCTAGAAACAACGTACAAAAACAGCAGCACCGTATTTATGCTCATTAATGTCTCTGACGGACAGAGAAGAGGGGAGGGTGGGAAGAGGAGATCATTTGGGCTACCAGGAAAAGTGCTGAGACAATCAAAAAGCTGACCATGCGAATAATAAACATACTATGTAAAAGGGCTTTGTGGTAGGGATAGCTTTAAGGTAACATTTGCCTTGGCTCTGGGTGCTAATGAACCTTAGTGGGAGGAAGAAGAGAGCCTTTAGCTCTTTAAGGGCCTGTCAGGATCAGCCCGTGAAGCCTGAAACGATTCCAAAGCGTCTTTATAGATGAGCCGAAAAAAGAACTCTCCAGAGGATATGTGGAAAGGCGGCCCACTTTTAATTAAAATGGACCCGAATCTTCAGTGCTCCCAGCAAACGCTTTCATGCACCAAACTCCTCGAAGAAGTCCTACGTATTAATTTGTCTCCCTTTTAAAAATGACTTGAAGGGGGCGCTTTATTTTAGGTCCCCGCATGACCCACTTGATGTGCACACCTACACTCCCTAACCCCCTCTGTTTGGGACGCACTTTCAGGAAGTAAGATCCTGGTCCTATTAGGAGAAGTAGCTCCAGGGTTCTGCTAACCTCTCATGTGAGAGCAAAGCTAGATTTGAAAGACTTGGCCGTTCCAACAGAGCTAATAAAGTTTCAAGTGGTCTCTTTGCCCTTATACCGTCCATCAATCAGAGGCTTTCAAATGTTTTATTCATAAGTGAACATGGCAAAACCGATAACACTTGAGCACTGCAGACCCCTTCCAAGGGAGGCCATTTTAACCAGCTCTTGATGACAGGAGAAGAACTGCGATGAGTGTAAGCAAGCAGCAGTTATAGGCAGCACTGCAGCAAACTGACGCCCCCGTTGGCAGCCCTCACCGGTCTCTTTCCAAACATTGCCCCCCCAACAAAGGAGAGAAAAGATTCCACACACACACCATCACCTGCGTTTGATGTGGGGGATGGCTTTGCTCAAGGTCGGTTTACTGTTCTGAGCCTGTGTGCGCACGTCGTGTGTGTGTGTGTGTGTTCGAGGGCTTCCTGTTTGTTCTGCCAGCCTGCCACCTGAGAAAGTCTGATGCAGGCCCGCCTCCATCTACCAGCTCCTGTCTGGGGAATAGACTTTGGAGAGGCTCGCCTCCTGCCTGCCTGCCACACTGAAACAAAGCAGTAACACAGGGACACCAGATTCATCAAAAGGGCAAAGGGATTGTGTGTGTTGTATTCTGGAGGGGGGACTCGTCTTATTACAGTTGACACAACAAGCCTCAGAGAGGGGCTGATGGGAGAGGACATACCACTCAGGTACATAGTGCGTACCTCGGTATTGGCCTGGGGTGATTGTACACACACCACAGGATAATCAGGAGAGAGAACAAGAAACCCTTTCAATTACCAGTACTGCAAAACACACAATGGGTACAGGACCTGGTCACACAAAGGTATAAGGTGACCTGGAGCTAAAATTAATGGAAAGACAAACTAATAGAGAAATCTCTTCATTGTGTTACCTTGTTTTCCTGTAGAGAAAACCGTAACTAACTTGTCCCCAAATTCACTTTGTCCTGTACAATATGCTGCTTGTATTACCAAAGATAAATAACAGGGCTCTGTGACGCCTCTTCACGCTGTAGTAAATGACCTGGGGACGTGAGACTGACTCAGCAGGTGCTGCTCCACAGCCAGTCAGACCCAGCAGCACAAGCTGGCCACCAGGCTCTCTGCTTGCTTACCCCCGGGGGGGCTCCGGCTCTCCCACACTCAAATTAAAGAGACCAGTATGGCCACATCAGCACTTTCTCTTTCTCCCTCCCTCTGTCTGTCTCAGCTGCTTGCTGCTGTGTTGGGACAGGTAGGAGGTAGCCATACCCAGAGAAAGACATGGTGGTGTCCATAGAAACGGAATTACTAGAATGGGGATTCCTCATTAAAGTCAATGTACTGTGCTAGGTAGTAATTTTACTTCTATGGTGGTGGTGCCAAGCCCATGTGAGCAGCCTGAGCCTTCGAGCAACAACTCCGCTCAACCAGGACCAATTCCCCGCTCTCCTCTCTCCTCGGTGGAGAATGAAAAGCAACCCTCGGGCAAGAAGACGAGTAATTAAAAATCTAATAGTTTTCCTCTCAGCTAAATGATTTGTGGTCTTGTCGCTTCTTGGTTTTGTTTACATGTGTCAAAGTAATCCTTGGCACGGAAATAACAAGCGCTGGATAGAAGGGGGAGGCCAGATTTAACTAAGTTAGAAACCACAGATGGCCAGCTTCTCATTTATGACTCATCCTTCTCATTAAACTGCTGGTGACAGTTCAGGAAGCTTTGGATGGTGCACCACGGCGAAAGGAAAAAGCAGGCTCCTTTCCCCCCAGTGTCTGCCAGTTTCGAGGACTCGTGCCTACTCGCAACGGACACCAACTGAGAAGGACCATCATCCCAGTCCATGGAGTGCGAAGCCAGAAAAATATACTACAAGTATGCAATAAACAATCATTACCACTACTCAAACTGCACGGTATGTTAAAAAAAGGGAGAAAAACTCTAGATTTCTGGAAGACAAACTTCCAGAGGGCGAAATGTGAAGTCTGTCCTCAAAATGGCTGACATATTTCACAGGGGTAATGGTAAACAAGCAGTGGCCTGGCGTAATGAAGGGAGTAATGAGGCCCTGCTAATCACATCGGCAGTCCAGTAGTCAGTCTAACAGGAAGCCGGCTGATGCTGCCGGGACCGGGACAGGGTGGGTGGAAAATCAAATGTAGCCATGGAATCCCTGCTCATTATCATCCATCACGCTAACACAATAGAACACGCCGGGGCTCACACAACTGGGGCATCAGAGATGTATTAAAGCCCCCGTACTCAGAACAATGCTATCTGGCCCCAGGCTGTATCTGAAGCTGAGAGGGAAGACAGGATACCCCAGCGAGCCTAGTCGGCGGATGCTGTTGTTGAGATCCACCTGGGGTACTTATGGCGTGTGTCTGGGGGAGTGGGGGGGGGGGGGGCGTACCATTGATTTTCCATTTTGTTTTAGTAAATTAATCCCTACGACGTGCTCCCTCTATCCTCAGTGGATGACTTGATATCAATTGCTGTGTTATATCGCCGATAAGGAGGGGGCTGCGTTGCTAATCAAAATCTAAGTTCTGCTGGGAATAGTGTCGGTGTAATATTTAATTCTGGGCCATGCAAAACAAACCCTGGCTAAACTGCTGGGGGGGGGGATTCGGTGGAGAATTTCGTAGCGTCCCAAAAAATGTGCCCTTGCATTTTGTTTGGGTTAATTCGACTGTCTGGTATGGCCGTTGTCCAAGTATTTCTCAAAGACAAATACTGTAAATTCTCCCAGATACCAGCTCATTCCATTCAAAGATAAACGCATTCTGAATTCCACACTGTGGTTTGGGGCCTATAGTCATTATTCTACCATGGTCACGAAAACAGTTCCCTCATCAGTCATGTTCTAAACACATCCTGTCAACATGGACTGTAATCTCATTAGGGTTCTGGAACCCCCATGACACTCAGCAACTGATCCAAGAACAGATGTGGTACTACTCCATCTTGGCTGTTCTGTTGCTGCTAGCGTCCATTTCTCTGGGTTTTAATGATCAGTGTGTGGGGAGAGGAACAGCAGCAGCATTCTGGACTTGGATGGGGGTACAGCTATACAGCTCTTTTTAGTTCAGTCAAGGGGTGCGTCCAAAATGGCACCCTATTCCATATGTCATGCAAGACTTTTGACCAGAGCCCCGTAGGCTCTGCGTAGGCTCGTGTCCATAGTAGTGCACTATGTAGGGAAGAGGGTGCCATTTCAGACGCAGCCAAGGGAACATCACCGCATCAAGGGAAATCCATCCGTTTTAACGGGAATTGGAAGGAGAAGACCCAGAGGGAGGGGAAAAAAAACCTTCAGCAAAGAAGAATGTAATGAAAAGTAATGAAGCAATAGTGGCTAGGAGCTAATTAAATATTACTGGTTGTGGGTTACTACTGCAGGATGCTGTAGGACTTGACTGGGGGCAATCTGAGTGAGAAGGCTGTTGACAATATTGCATCAACCACCTCCTCCCATTCACCTTGCTGATATTCTCCTTTTCACCTCGCAAAGCGAGTGGCTGATGAAGGATGATTCGTTTCAGTCTGAAAGGGCAAGGACAAGGCTATAAGTAGTACGGCTGAGGTACATTGTTTTATTCTTACTAACGACACATTGTGCAGCCATTGTTCTCCAAATCATACCGTCACTGCTACTTTGACACGCAACAAAAGAGTTACAAAACAAGTATATATTCTGATTCTAATGTCCAATAGATCAGAACAGGCAAGTTGACAAACTGTGATTATTAGGGCAATTAAATAGAAAGACGTTTGAAGAAATGTTACAGGTCCTGGCACAATACGTCCTGATTGTTTTAAGAACTATCTTAGAAAAAGATAGCAGTGGGTTGAAGAGGGTGCAGATGGAAATTGTTTGTGGCTGGTACGGATTCGGTAACCAAGTGTTTGACAACGCTATAAAACATGTTCAGGAAAGAAACACGGTTCCAAATCCAAAAAAAAGGAAGAGTGGATAATATTACAGTACTTGTTTTGGCAGTAGTGTCACGGTATGTTCGACAATTACAAGTGATAGCGCCTCTTTTTTTCTTTGGGGCCACCACGTTCCTTCTTTTCAAATGCCATCTTCAGAGTCTGAAACCCCCCCGGGTAGCCAGCGGTGCCGATGCCACACCAGGGGGAACTGGGCTGTTTGAAGTGCTGCCTTTTACAGGCACCTGGTACTCATTGATATTCCAACGGTTACTTTCCCTGCCTCAACTCAGAAATGTAGCCCCTCAAATTGAGAACCTGTGTGTGTGTGTGTGTGTGTGTGTGTGTGTGTGTGTGTAGTGTGCTAACAGTTGGCTCAAGTGGAGTGTCACAATGAGATAGAAAGCTGAGGCTCAGTCAGTGATGTTTTTGTTCTACAGAGGACAGGTGCCAGCTGATCCTGAAGACATTGCATCTGGGTGGAAGTGGAGGCAACTGCTGAGGTGAGAGCCGTAATGGTGTGTGGATAGGGAGCATGCAGGTCCCCTGTAGAGGTTGGCCAACTGGGTCATTGTGGTAACATGGTAGAGCCATGGGGGGGGGGGGGCAGTTGAATGCACACTGAGATTGGAGAAATGGGGACTCCATGGGGAGCCTCCAGGAGGAATAGGAGTTGTGGTGGTAACGGCTCCGCACACCTTCGTCTTGGGGATTGTCGTGCCCTCAGAAGGCCCTTCTCAGTGCCTTCTATCACAATATAATTAAGTTCAGGTCTCAGACCAATCAAACTCGACTAACCCTAGGCTCAATAGAAAAGTATAGGTCATCCAAGAGTACAAAGAGGATGGAGTCTTGAGACCAGACTACCATGGCATAATAAATCACACAACCAGTTCTGAAATCAGACTACCATGGCATAATAAATCACACAACCAGTTCTGAAACTAGACTACCATGGTATAATAAATCACACAACCAGTTCTGAAACCAGACTACCATGGTATAATAAATCACACAACCAGTTCTGAGACCAGACTACCATGGTATAATAAATCACACAACCAGTTCTGAAACTAGACTACCATGGTATAATCAATCACACAACCAGTTCTGAGACCAGACTACCATGGTATAATAAATCACACAACCAGTTCTGAAACTAGACTACCATGGTATAATAAATCACACAACCAGTTCTGAGACCAGACTACCATGGTATAATAAATCACACAACCAGTTCTGAAACTAGACTACCATGGTATAATAAATCACACAACCAGTTCTGAGACCAGACTACCATGGTATAATAAATCACACAACCAGTTCTGAAACTAGACTACCATGGTATAATAAATCACACAACCAGTTCTGAAACTAGACTACCATGGTATAATAAATCACACAACCAGTTCTGAGACCAGACTACCATGGTATAATAAATCACACAACCAGTTCTGAAACTAGACTACCATGGTATAATAAATCACACAACCAGTTCTGAGACCAGACTACCATGGTATAATTAAGCAATAAGGACCGAGGGGGTGTGGTATATAGCCAATATAACACGGCTAAGTGCTTTTCTTAGCCACCACGCAACGCGGAGTGCCTTGACACAGCCCTTAGCAGTGGATATTGGCCCTATATCACAAACCCGAGGTGCCTTATTGCTATTATAAACTGGTTACCAACATAATTAGAGCAGTAAAAATATGTGTTGTCATACCCGTGGTATACGTTCTGATATCAGCATTCAGGGCTCGAACCACCCAGTTTATAATAAATCACATATAACCAGTTCTGAGGGAGCTTTGGTGGTTCTCCAAAGTTGTGCAGAGTTACAAATCACTCAGACACAGCAGGTTGGGTACAGGCCCAGTCTGTAAACTGTTGTATTGAATTTGGCCCAAGTCTAAAAAGGACGGTGTGGATATCACCGATCAGCAGACAGAGGGAAGGCCTCAGCAACATCTCTCTCAGTAGAGAGGCCTAGTGCCATTATCCTGGTTTGAATAAAGGATAGACTTGAAATATTTAAGTTTCTATCTCTTAAGTGCACAGGTCCTCCATCAAATCAGTATTCACAAGCACACACACACACCGCAAACAATGACTGGATTGCAAAAGTAATGTATTTTTTGGCAAGCACCCCAACTTGCCCATAACTAGGGCTTTATGCTGGTCCAGGCCTGCCAGGGGCTGTTTAACTCAAAAGTTAAACGCATAAACGTAAATAGCTTCATTTCATCTGCCACTGACTGGACTAATTATCTGCGGTTGGTTTGTTTGTCTTATCGCGCTGTGTGGAGGCTCAACTCACAGACCTGACCAAGAAGTCTACAGAACAGCCCTAGGAATGAATGACCACGCCCCAGTCATAAACACAGGTGACTAGAGCTAAAGGAAAAGAGGAATATGAAAAGCCGAGCAGCTGTTTAAGTTAACATTCCCATTCAATTTGGCTATCGTTGACTTGAATCTTTAAGGTAAAGGCTTCTAAACAGAGAGGCTCCTATTGCGCTGCTAACTAAGGCAGGTGTGTGTGTACACGTGTTACTCCTACAGCCTCACTGTAGGGGTTCCCAGTGGAGGGGGGATCCGTGACCCGGCAGCGGCCTCTTCCGTGACAAGAGGCAGCCTTCCCGCGGTGAGTCAGGCTCCTGTGTGTGTGTGTGTGTGTGTGTGTGTGTGTGTGTGTGTATATCGAGAGCGAAGGAGACACAACAGAGACGTGGCTTTTCGACCTGCACTGTTATGTCGAGTTGCCCGTTGCATAAACTTCATTGATGCCTCGCCAGGCTCTCCACTCAGCCCCTGCCATCCCACACTGTGCCGGGCAGCGTGCCGCTGGGTTAGCAGTCAACGACCCCCATCATGCAGTGGTGACGCGTGGCCCTCTTTCGTGTGCTGGGACCCAGGGGGACCATCCCTCCCGCTGGGAGGCCAAGCCGTGGGGGCTGAATACACTGGCCCTTCTGTCCCCTGATCTTTGCCTATAGCTAATCGTGTTGGTGGACAAATGCAATTATCAGATGGCTTTACTTGACTTCTTGCCCCGACTGCCACAAATGGGTGGCAGGTTGAGCCAACACTTCATCCATCACACCACTGTATAATCACACCACAGCACTATCACCACAATGGCCAGCTTGTCCACAGAGCAGAATCTATAGACCATTACCCGGGCACTGCAGCGCATTTCACTGAGCACTGACTGAATGCAGTTCATTTCACTAGGCACTGAATGTAGTGCATTTCAGTCTGACTCTCCTTTGAGTGGTTAACAGAGCTCAGTAATATGTAAGACGGGCCAATAACACTGTTAAGTCAATGGGAACACAGTCGGTGGCCCACTTCCCTCTCCACTGAATGACGATTCATCTACATTAACAAGTCAGTTAAACAGGCCTTTCTCTACAAAAACATATTTGCTTGCTTTCCATTTACTATGAATGTAGCTAAAGACCATATCGTCCTCTTTCCTTCACTAATAGCTCAACTGAGAAAATACACATATATACATATATCCTTCAATGGAAATTGATATTCAAAGAAATACCACTGCTGAAGAAAAAGGCTAAATTCAAAACTTTTCTGGGGAAAAAAAAGCACATCTCATATCCACATTGTATTTTTCCTGGTATAGTGAATGTCAGTCATTCATGATCAACATCATATTCATCTGGAGAACCAGACAAAAAGTGTCCCTCAACATCCTAATGCAAGACTGAGCGCTGCATGCACTTGTAGTTGTCATAACAACATGCACATTCAATGGGGCTCTAAACTGTGTGTGTGTGTGTGTGTGTGTGTGTGTGTGTGTGTGTATGTATATAGAGAGGGCCACTCTACGTACATACAAATGTGTGTGTATGGGAGTTGGCCAGTTGGCAGAGAGCAGAACAGGCACTGTCTCAAAGCACGCAAAGTGGTTGCTGGGAAAGGCCCACACTGCTACAGTCAGACAAAACCAAACGATGACCCGAGGGGTTCTCTTCAGGGTGTCACTGCCCTAATCCAATCAACTGCAGCTCATTTAATCAGCCTAGCCTGGCGCGTTCCCACAGCATCTTGTTAAAACGCACAGGTACAAAGCACCTCTAATGCGGTACACTGGTAAATAGAACAGGGACAGGCAATTAAGCAGAGGGCTGAATGAGCCGTGGTGCTACAACCAACCACAAGCCAGGGTGAGTAACAGAGGAGTAACATGAGGAAGGGGACGGGGTGGGCTGTCACTGGGCTGAGCTGCTGCATGCTGCTCTCTCTCTCTCTCTCCTCTCTCTCTCTCTCTCTCTCTCTCTCTCTCTCTCTCTCTCTCTCTCTCTCTCTCTCTCTCTCTCTCTCTCTCTCTCTTCTCTCTCTCTCTCTCTCTCTCTCTCTCTCTCTCTCTCTCTCTCTCTCTCATCTCTCTCTCTCTCTCTCTCTCTCTCTCTCTCTCTCTCTCTCTCTCTCTCTCTCTCTCTCTCTCTCTCTCTCTCTCTCTCTCTCTCTCTCTCTCTCTCTCTCTCTCTCTCCTCTCTCTCTCTCTCTCTCATCTCTCTCTCTCTCCTCTCTCTCTCTCTCTTCTCTCTCTCTCTCTCTCTCTCTCTCTCCTCTCTCTCTCTCTCTCTCTCTCTCCTCTCTCTCTCTCTCTCTCTCTCTCTCTCTCTCTCTCTTCTCTCTCTCTCTCTCTCTCTCTCTCTCTCTCTCTCTCTCTCTCTTCTCTCTCTCTCTCTCTGAGTGAGCATGTAGGTAAGTATTGCCCCCTAGTGGTGATTAAAAACCCCTTCACCCTGTCACAAAGGGTATTATGACGAAGGTGCATGTTTGACTGACGAAGGTGCATGTTTGACTGACAAATGTATGTTTGACTGACAAATGATGCACGAATGCGTCCGAGGACAAGGAGCCTGGAGGGTTGTGTGGCTTACACATATAGAAAACAAAGTGAACAAACATAAGAGCTGCTTACCTGAGTTAGCAGGAATCAACAACGGCAGAGGGAGGAGGAACATGGAGGGAGAGAGAGAGAAGACAGTTGTTAGGCATTGGACACGTCATTAACTGCCATTATGAGGCAAAGCTCTCTTTGCA